>NC_056726.1:639401126-639651126 GCF_019279795.1 Protopterus annectens | reverse complement strand
AAATGTATTAAAACAAAAATTACTATATAAAGAAAGCATTTTTATTTTAAAATAAAAAAACTATGACACCTAATGGTTTTAATAATGAATTAAATTGGAAGTGTCTGCTTTAAGATAAACTGCTGTGTAATTAGTAGACGTGCTGTTAATTGAATGTAGTATATAAGAAAGTTTGGTTTACAATTCTACTGTTTGATATTCCTTGAAGGTGGAAACACCGAAGCGCTAGAATAAAAGAAATTTGGTTTTCCTGGTTGTCCTTTTTATCATAGTCGGTGGTTTGTGGTCAGAGTTGTTTTATATTGTGGAGAGGAGGAGAATTTGTGGTCCAAATATATATATATATATATATATATATATATATATATATATATATATATATATATATATATATATATATATATATATATATATAACAGTTTAGAATTAGTTGTGGTAGCAATTTCAGTGGAGTGTTTTCAGGAGTAAGATGTCACCATCTTCTTTTTCTTCAGGCATTTTACAGTGGTGTGTGGATTTTTTATTTTTTTTCCTGTGGGGAATTTTTTGTAAAATTTGGAAGCCCTCCCTGACTTCAAACCATAATTATTTTGCATATTCAGTTGCAGATAGCTGCCTTTACCTCACAGTTCGCAGTGCAGTATTTCTTCAGCTGAGTGTGTTTATTCTGTGGGATATTGACAAGAATCCTTTACGATTTCATATGCGAAAAATTTCTGACTTCCACACTCAGCTCTTGTTTGTGTTCCAGTGTTTTTGAAACAGTTCCCAATAAGGTATGGCATTATTCGGAAAGCATTATTCGACTCATACTTAGAAATGTACTTTCTTTGTCAAAGTAGAAAGCATTCTGGGTTTTGTTAGTCTATGACACAGTGTTTGTTCAGGCAAATTACTAGTATGTTGTAGCAGGTGTCTAGCGACCTATTCTAGCACCAGGGTTTGTCCCCTGATCTGGCTTCCTTCAGTTTTAAGATGAGGAACAAAAAAAACAGTTGTTTCAACATTAATAACACATCTTAAACTGTAGCTAAAACAGAAAGCAGATGCTACAAGGTATTCCTACCAACCACGTGCTGAACACGAAAGCAATGTCAGCACAGAACTGAGCATTGCTTCTGCTAATTGTGCTCCCCAACATTCTGCTACTCCATTCACCCCATCCTAGCTACATTTCTGTATTATGGATGTTATCAGTAAGCTTTATTCCAGATATCCTCTGGAAAAATGAGGATTTTGTTTTATGGTCTACTCTACAAAGCTTTTTCGTGCAGTTCCCACTACTCTGTGTACTACAGACACATTTGCTTTCCGTATGGATAAGGGCAGTTTTTGTGTTACATCCTGCCTATGATTGTTTTCTTTGATTCCCAGTGCTTTGTTGAAATTAATAGGCTTTTATTGTCCCATTCACAAATAGCAGTCTATTACTTCTTGCTGTGAAAAAGGCTTTGTTTTGCAGTCTTCCTTACATTGTTTCTAAAGTCAATTCTAAGTAATGTGTAGGAAGTCTGTGGCCCCTCACTTGCAGTTTTCTTAGCTGTCAAAAGCAGCTTTTCAATATGATCCAGACTAGTTTGTTAGACCATTTCTAGTGTTCTTCTTCATTTTAGTGAAATCAGGCAGCCTTTGCTGAACACTCAAAAATGCATTGCTTTCAAAAAGCAAAAAATAAAATGTTTGTGACATTTCATTTTTTAGTTGCCCTTTCTCCCCTCTGCCTGACGACCATCAAGCTCCCAAGTGTTAGACTCAAGTCCAGTCATTCGCTAATGGTGGGGAGACACCAGATCTGCCATCCAAAGGGGCTTCATTCAGGGACTCTTTAAGGAGTTTGTCCTCTGACATCCCAGCAATGACACCTTTTGTGATGAGTCCCTATCCCCCCTCCTAGGAAGGGGGGTAGACTTACTTCATCATCATAAGGGCTTAGAATACCACCCAGTCATCATAAGGGCTTAAAATACCCTCCAGGTGTTGAGTTGGGTTATCTGAAAGCCTCCCTCCATCATGCCCACTGCATTGTCACCCATTCTGGGAAGAATGTTGGATAAGTATACCCTGCCCTGCCTTGCCCCTCCCCAGAATGGCCATGCTCATCGGATATGTGTACCCTGCTCTGCCCTGCCTTGTCCTTCCTCGGGATAGTCATGCTTACTGGATATGAGTACTGTGTTCTGCCTTCCTTGCCCCTCCCCAGGATGGTCATGCTCATTGGATATGTGTAACCTGTACTGCCCTGCTTTGCTCCTCCCCAAGATGGTCAGTCTTATTGGATATGTACCCTGTTCTGCCCTGCTTTGCCCTCCCTTGGATGGTCATGATCATTCTCTACCGCCAGGACTAAGAAGTGTTGAAGCCACTAATCAGACTTGGGGTACCTTGTCCATATTCAAGACTTTAATCTGTTATGCTACCAACATTAGCTAAAGTTTCTGGCATTTTATTTTCTGTCTACAAAGCCCTAAGCATTCTCACAAACACACACACACACACACACCAGAAGCACACAGAAACTAGGTGCATTTGCTGAGTCACAGTAGTTTACATTTTTGCTATTTATTTTGCGGTCATGTTAAATAATTCTTCCCACATACCCAAAAATATTGCTTGCTTAATGAAAATTAAGCTTTAAGCTTTATTTTCTGGCTGTAGTTGTTGTTTTAGGCAATTCTTAATCATGTGGTGAATATAAAAAAAAAACATTTGTTCAACTTATACATTACAATCACAGCAGATATATTGTTCCCTCGCTGATGTCAACGTTGGTTATTTTATTACTTTCCCTGAATGCTGAATCTTGCCTCTATTTATGAAATATGAAAATAAATCATAATATCACATCTCCTATTGACAATACATTTTCTGTGAACTTCCCATAAAAGTATGAATCCAAAAGACACAAAAACTCACTGATATCCACCACGGCAGGTAAAACGAAGTAAAATTTTATTAAGACAGAAAAGTGCTTTTACGCCACTGTTCTTTATCAGATCATCACATAAAATCACATCAACATCAGGCTTATTTAAAGTATCTAACAACCAATGAGAATCAAAAATGGGGTCTATGCCCCTTTAATAAAGGCTTTAAAGATATATATATATATATATATATATATTATATATCTATATACATATACACGTATAAATATATATATATATATATATATATATATATATATATATACTTGTGCCTTTTGGATTTTATTTTTTAGCACTGTCAACCTTTGATACTCCTGTGGCTGTTTTGGATATACAAAAGTATGAATCAGGTAACTACAAGGGATATATATATATATATTTTCAATTTAAATCACCTGAAGAATTGGCTCAGATGGAACACTTTATATCTTGCTGTTAATGCTAAACAAGTGGACTAGACCGTCATGACAGTTTTCTGATAAACTAGACCTTCCTGAGACTTTACCTCTGGAGTACAGTTATGTATACATGAGTAAGCTATGTAAATAACAATAGTAACTTTGGGCATACATTGATTCACCGCCCATTGTATAAAATAAATCGGTTTCAATCCATCCATCCTCAACCCCTTCTCCCACTTTGCACATGGAGTCGGGGTGTCACTTCAGCAGTGACAATCATCTTGAGCCAAGGTTTACACCGCCAGATGCCTATGTATTCTTAAAAATGTCTGATTCACTGGGGTTGGGTTAGTGTGCTGTGGTAATATTTTAAGTTTTTCTAGAAAGAAGAAAAGTTTATTCCCCTATATAGGCTCAGAGGTCTTTACAAGGCTAACAACCACAAGGGCCTTTTTATGACTAGCCATGCATCCCAAATCTCTGACAAGTTCTGGTACCCAATACAAGTTTATGCAGTGGACTCGGAAATGAAACATTTACAAGCAGGGGCCTGGGAGATGAACCATTCACAAGTTGGCTGAGTCCCTTAGAGACATAGGTGCCAACCCAGGGATGAATTTCCTGTTCCCCATCCAATTGTCCAAGTTGCAGTTGAATTGGGTTAGGGAGGAACTCTGCTTCACATGGATGGAGAGCCTGTTCTAGAAATGGGGTAGTCCCTGGGATACATACTTGTCTGTCCAGCAGGCCATTTTTTATATCACAGGCAAGGTTTAAGTCTTTAAAAATGGGTAATTCTGGTGCTGTTGGTTTGTCAATATGCAAGAGGTCCATCAACATGGGGAATGACAATGCCCTGCATGCCAGGCATAGATCTCCCCTCAAAAGTATGTAGGAAACAGAATACAGGAATAGGCACTTGAAGAAGTCTGCATGGGACATTTTATTTACACCCTGTATTCTTTTAGTGAGGAAACTCTGTGGATGTTCCAATTGTTGGATATGCCTGCTTAGGTGCATATCAAAGGGGACATTGTACTCAATGATAAGTCTGATGAATGCCGAATACAGTGGACCAATGATTTCATTGGATCTAGATGCCATACCTTTGTTTATAAGTTGTGCAACATAGAATGTTTCCTTACTACTGTAGACATGTGATGGTTAAAGGCTAGATTACTGTCTATGTGTGTCCCTACGTCCCTGACTTCCGGGTCAGCTCTAAGGGATGTATTGTCATTATGTTAGTTACCAGGGATGGATGAGTTCCTGAAGGATACTATTATGCATTTCCTGGCATTTAGTTTTAGTCCATGATTCTGACACCAGTTGTTTGTCTGTGTCAGCTCTTCCTGGAGAACACTTGTGTCAGTGTGAGATTTAATGACAACTCCTAATTTGCAATCATCTGCAAATTTTGTCAGCCAGAGCCCATTGGCATCGGCCTTGATTTCAGAGAAGTAAATGCTAAAAAGGAGCAGTCCACGAACCAATCCTTGAGGGTCTCCACTTGTGCCTGGCCTCTTTGTAGATGTGGACTCCCCAGTTCTAACTTCCTGGGTCCTGTCTGTGAGCTACTTGGCCATCCACTGGGTCACATATGGGTTTGTACCTAACCTCTTGAGTGTGTCAACAATGTCCAAGTGGGGCACTGTGCCAAATGCCTTGGCCAAGTCAAGGTAGGTAGTGTGAACCATTTTGCCCTCATCCATTGCTTTGGTGACCATCTCAAAGAAGACCACCAGGTTGATTAGGCATGACCTGTCCTTGATGAAACCAAATTGAATTAGGTCCAGTGTCTGGATGTTTACTATATTACTGTTGATCATTTCCATGATAATTCTTTCCATGGCTTTACATAAAAGATTAGTGAGACTTATGGGTCTATAGTTTCCAGGGTCTGTAGATAGCCCACCTTTGTGCAGATGGATGACTGTTGTTCTCCAGTCATGAGTTAAAAAGTCTGTTTGGAGACTACAGTTAAATAGCAATTCAAAAGATCCTGATAGATCAAGTTTCATAGTACTTAGAAGGCATCCTGGGATATTGTCTATGCCCTTTGAAGCAGTGTTCTTGGACTTAGAGAGAGCATTGAGGACCTATTCCCTAGTGATAGCAGTTATATTTGATGGTATTTCCCCAGAAAGGTTGAGGGTAAGAGAAAGGGGTAAAGTTGGAGGTGAATTTTTTTGGCCCGTAGGTTTGCTTTATCTTCTGGCTCGGTATAGGTGGCTCCATTTACAATGAGCTATGAAGACAATTGTGTACTGTCTTTGAGGTTGTGGACATGACTGAAGAATGCTTTGTAGTTGTCCTTGGTCTGGGAGGCCAAATTTACCTCAAATATGGCTTTGGTAGACTTTATTTGTCCTCTGAGTTGTTTAGGTTGATGAGAATGCTTTTATCCTGCTGGGCGTAGCACCTCCTAAATTTTGCCATGATTTTCTACAGCCTATTGATTTTGTGATTCCACCAGGGTGACTTGTTTTTTAAGTTAGTTCTGTAATTCTTTGTGGTGGGTACAGCTGCATCTATGCAGCTATTAACATGCTTGTATAGGGTTTCTGTGAACAGTTCTGCATAGGCAGCAATGTTGTCAGGGTCTATGGGGCTTGAAATTTTGCCAGTTTATCACTTAATAGCAGGAAGTTAGTCTTAGAGTAGTTCCTGATTATTTCAGGTTTAGCTGGGGGTCCAGGTTTTATTTTTACTTCAAAGGAGAACGTTTTGTGGTCTAACCTTAACAGGGAAGACATTACAGTAGAGGGTTTGCATCACTCTCCCATACTAGTGAGGACCTGATCCAGTATAGTTGCACCCTTGGTTGGTGTATTGACAATCTGGTCCAGGGAATTTGTGTTAAAATCCAGGAATCTTTGTGCCTGTACATTTGGTGTTGTATAGGATTCCCAGATAGTAGTGTAATTAAAGTCACCCATGAATATGGTATTGGGTCGTATGGTGAGTGTTTTCAATAAGATTAAATACATAGTATGGGTTTCCTGGGTCATAGAGGGTGACCTCTAGTGTGCAAGGAAGTGATACTGGATTTTTTTATGGTGATTTGAACATGGAGCAGCTCAAGTGCATTGTCCTGTATGACCAGCCTAGATGTATACTTATTTTTGACATAAATCGAGACACCCCCACCTTTAGTCCCTGTCTGTGTAGTAGCTGGTCTAATTGTGTGAAAGACATTATAATGTTGCACTATCAGTGTGCTGTCCATGACTTTAAACCATGTCTCAGCGACTGCACAGATGTCATCATTCTCTAGTGTGAAGAGAACTTGTAATGAATGGAGTTTTTTGTTTAAACTCCTAGCACTGAGAAGTAGTGCCTTTAGATTCTCTTGGTTTTGATTTGCTAAGTCAAAGTACTTTCTGTTTGGCATTGGCTAAAAAGGCAGTGTGGGGGACGACAATGACTTAGGTAATATTCAAAAGCATAGAGAGGAGAGGTGCAGACCATGCCTGGCAAAGCAACGTGGTCTGTTGACCATCTTCTTCCATGCTGACAAATATTATATCCCCTTAGAATGACAACAGAAACTAAGCCAGTTATTAAAGTCAGTCATCTTTTGTTCATATTGTGGCATCATCCTTAAAGAAGATAAAATGTTGCTTAATGCTACATTCCTAGCAGCCTGAGACACATGTTCCGAGAACTACATGATGTATCTCTTCATATAGTCTAGGGAGGTACATCTCAGGACATTTAAATTCACATGGACTATGGCTGAGTCATACTTGTACTTGTGGTCCATTGACCTGAGTGCATGCATAATGTGGCTGATCCTAGCCCCTGATAAGCAACTGACCATGACTTTCTCCTTACTCAGCCTGGTGATAGGGACATCAGTGCGCCTCAAGCTTTGCCTTCAGTGACATTGTGTAAATACATCTCTCCCATACCATATCAGTTTGTTTGAGACTTAACTGGTTGTCAGTAAACATGAGTCAATTTCTACATTGGCTCAGAGTGCCCATGTCTACCAAGATGGTAACAGAGATAGTGGAAAGTTCATACCCATGGCAACAGACCCTTTTTATTGATTAGACAGTTGGAGTGAGAATATAAAGCAATGTCAGGAGTATCCAGTTTGCAACTGTCAGGCAGTGCTTGTCACTGTAAAGTAGATGTCCTGTGTGCAACTAGGTACTGGTGAAAATTTCATTTGTGCTTTTGCAAGAAAAATGTCACTCAAGGTGTCTGTGTCTATACAGGGCACTAATTAAGACAAACCAGTACAAACATATAAAATTTAATGGAAGTAACAAAAAGCAAAGCTTTCAGGTAAAACAACCCTTTTTCAATGCAATACAGGGCACTGCCAAACACTTGAGGGGAAACTAATATGTAGACCCTGAAAATTTTAGGATGAAGTATTTAAGCACATATTCTGAAGTTAGAAACAAATCAAACAGTACTTACTGAAAACAAAGAATTAGCTTGTCAAGAATGATTTAAAGAGCAGAGTCATGTGAATGGCCTGACTACTACTAGTGCTGGTCTCATCACAGCTTCACTTTGCTGGGATCCAATGCTCCTTTGCTTCTTCTCTCACCAGAAGCAAAACAGTAACACCAATCCCAAGATAAGAATCAGGCGACAGCCTGTTTGGTGATCCACAGTCTTGTCCAAGATGATGCAAGGGTCTGTAGTCTTGTTGTAGCCTTTTCCTTGTAGATGCCTTAAATAACAATCAGACTAATCAGGAACATCAAGCACAGACATTCACTGCCCAACCAGAATTAGTCAGGAATCAATGCACTCTGCTCCTTCTCTCACCAGGAGTTGAGTGTAGGCAGAAATTCCAAGCTGTCACCTATGAAACAGTTATTAGGCTTGCCAGTGATCAGCAGTTTCCAGGAGATAATGTCCCTGTGCTCCTTCTTTGCAGAAGCACTAATCCCAAGATGACTACTGAGAGGCAGAAGGTGGGCTCTACAATAACTGGTGGTCTTGCAACAGATGTTTAAAGGTAAGATGAAAACATTGGTTAATATCCTAAGTGTGCACTAAGCAGTTAGATATGAAAAAGGGGGCAACTTAAGCTTTAGTTGTCTAAGTGGATATCCACTAATTTTAAAATAGCAAAATAAATAGAAAGTGGGTGGGCACTTTTGTATTCATTTGTATTTCATTTGAATACAGTGGGATGGCCAATAAATTAAAACAGTTGAAGGGGAGTGATTTCACAAAATGATAATTTTGAACTTACAATAGCCAATGAAAGGGAAGAGGGAAGGAGATATATAGTTAAATTAACACAAGGGGCAAGCAACTAGAAAATTGTGTTTAATAACATAGCAGCAGGGTGGGAGGGCTGTTGGCCTCACAAGAGCCACATATGTGGTCTCTTTCCTAGTTATAATATGCAATTGAAAGCAGAATACAAGCAAAACCAAGGGTTGGGAGGGTGGCCTAATAGGGTTGGGAGGGTGGCCTAATAGGGTTGGGAGGGTGGCCTAATTGTTAAGGTGTTTGCCTTACAAACACAAGGTGCAGGGTTTGAGTCTCACAAGGGATAATTGGCTAGGCTTAAAATGGCTCGCAAGGGCAGTTAGCTTAGTACTAATCTATGAACCTATGAAAACAGTGTAAAGGAAACACATCACAGTATACAGAATAGAATAAGGCAATAAACTAATACAAAAAAGCAAAGCAAGCTAATATTTTCCTCACAGCAAGCTGTGGCAGAGTCTGTGTGAGGATTTCCAGTAAAGCCTAGGGAGTGTAATATATATATTCTTGCATAGTAGGCAGAGTTTCCTCTAAGACCAAATGACAATCCATTAAATTATTTTCCAAAATTTTTATATACACAAATTATAATACACATACAGCTCCCCTACAGCTAAATATGTAGTATTCTGAAAAACAAGCAGTAAACATATATTTCAATTTTTTAACAAGGATATGTAATATATAATTTACATAATACACATGACTGTAAGACAGACAGCTTTGTGTTTAGTCAGGTGGTAACAGCACATGCTTTGACCTTAAATAGTTATTGATACCAAGTCTGCTATGCAGAAGGAGATGTGTAGTAGCTTGTATTCAACTTTCCTAATATGTTCCCTTCAAAACTGAAAGAATGAGCTCACTAAAGGTGCATGCTTTTCCCGCATTATTTAAAAATAGTTATGCTCAACCAGTGCCTCTCATCTATCCCTGATTTTGCATTATGCCCCTAATTTTGCTCTCTCCCTTTTATTTATTTATTTATTTATTTATTGATTGATTGATTGATTTATTTATTTATTTTCCCTTTAATATAGTTATTTATTTATTTATTTTTAGATCCTGGTAAATCAGTGAAGATTATAATCAGTCAGTGGATTGGACACTCTAAATTGGCCCTACGTGTGAGTGTGTGTGTGCGTGCCTTCTGTGGAAGGTTGGGTGCTGGGCTGGCAACTTGACACTGTAAAACTCCACTGCCAATCATGAGCGGACAGATGATCTGCTGGGGCGACCCCTAACCGGGAAAAGCCGAAAGAAGAAGAAGAAGTAGGCTAACATTCGAGTCTCATAATTCTTACCTTTCAGAAAATGCATGCTGACAAAAAGCCTGTTGTCTTGCTACCTTTTCAAGTGAATTAGGGTAATATTAAAAAAAATGCTTCTGATTTTGAGTCTTGGTCAAAACATAATCATTGGATTGGTCAAGAATTCTTTAGCCAAGACATTGAAATCTGTGTTACATCCCTTTGTAGAGTCATGCATATTTTAAAAATATTCATTTTGCCTTATTTTCCCTCTTCTTTTCACACTAATTCTAATGCATGAATTACTTATCAGTTTGCTTAAGTCCTGGTGTACCTCTCAGCATATGCATAATCAAGAAATGAGCACCAGGAATCACTGTCTTAACTGACGTACTGCCTTTCTAGCCATACACACATCTTTCTGTCTCCATTTTCTAACTGTTTAAATCTTTTCTACTTCTTATCTTCTCCGCTGCACTCTAAACTCTAGCTATATTCTCAAAATGTCTGTACCTCCTCACAATGCTTCCCTGGATACATCCTATGCTGCAACATTTTCTATTCTAAAGTATGAATCCATTTACTTCCTGTAAGAATTTAGAGCTACCAGAACTGTATACACTTATACAAATTTATGTAAATATTGTACTGTCTTGTAACTGTTTCTTCTACAAAATGTAACTGTTATTTTCTGAGAACTCTCTAAATTTATACGCTAATTTAAATGTTTTGTAATGGAGACTTTCTCCCTGGGTGTCCGCTGAAAATGGGCTTTGCCCAATCAGACTTTCCCAGCCAACAAAGACAAGTGAATAAATAAATTAAGTTAAGATCACTTGACGTACTTCAGCTCTGTGCAGCCTCTTGAAATGAAAATTATTTCACAAAAAATAGTTCCTACACTTAAAAAAATCTACTTCATTACATTCAAATACTGGTTTAATTTATACTCTAGCATCTTTATTAGTAAAGTTCAACTCCTCTCTTCTCACTACTCCCACTCTCTGGGGCTACAGGTATGCACGCTTAGCAGGTCTGCAGCCATACCTATAACTGTTACTACACTACCTACACAGATTTAAATGCATGTAAATAATTGTATACGATGTTACTGTTTTTTTCTGCCTCCCAACCAGTAATGTCTATGCCATCTATACGACCAAAAGTACATGTTAATATTATTGATGGACTACCATAAAACTGCAATGGAATTGCTAAAAAACTGTAAATAGTGCTACATTTTTGATATTTGTATTTTTGATATTTGTATTTCTGTAATGTTGACTTTTATGTGGAGCTTTTCTCCCTGGGCCACCACTGAAAATGGGCTCACATAGGCCCAGTGGACTTTCCCGGTAAACAAATGCAATAAATGAATAAATAATAAATAAATAAATCATTAACATCTGTACCTTTTTTGACTGCATTGTCCATGGTGACTGATAACTCCAAGCCTGTTTGCAGTGCAAAAAGGTAGAAAAGACAAAACAAAGCCTATTTAATTCTTCCCTGTAATAACATGGCTCACTCCTACAAGAACAGTGAAAGGCTTTTCAATAATAATATATCTTCTTTTTTTTCTTTTTCCAATGAGGTTTATTGGAAAGTCATCAAAGTACTCTCTTCTGTTTATCAGTTCTTTTGCTACTTTTAACATATTGATGTCCTTGCCTGTATATGTTTCTATTATACATAGAATATGGTGCATGTAAAGCTGTAATTTTGATTCAGTGTTATAACTTATTTTAACAGATTTCACGTAACTGTTTTTAATAATCACATTGAGAATAGTAAACCCCAAAATAAATCACATTAACCAATCTAATTTATGATATAGATAAAACTGTGTACGCTGAATGATTCCCAGAAATTCTGCTGTTTTACTGTTGATCCACTATGAAAGATGAAAATGAGACTGCCAGCAAATCAGGCAAATTCTCTAAATCCACTTTTTTCAGAGAACAAGAACTCCCACACTTCCTGCATCCCATTACTTACATATACTAACTTCAAGGTTATAAAACAGTTGGGGAAAAAAGGTAAAATGCCTGTTGAAGATAAAACACAAGTCACATTAACTGTGATCTGGCAGTTAAGCCAAAACATTGTGGATTTCAGAAGCTGCCACTTTGGAAAATCTGTCTTAGATGTTATAGAGTAATAGATTAGTACTAGGTTAACTGCCCTTGCGAGCCTTTTTAAGCCTAGAAACTCAAACCCTGCATCTTGTGTTTGTAAGACAAACACCTTAACCATTAGGCCACCCTCCCAACCCTTATGGAGTTTTATATTAGAGCGTGTGTAGACCTCCCATTTTCTTTTCACTGTTTTCTGACAACATGATTATTTTCCTAAACTGTGTTGAGTTGAACATTTTATGTAGTATCTGTGTGTCTACCCAAAATGAACAAATACATGATTAAATATACAAGTTGTGAATGTATTTTGATTGACTCAGAGAATGTTGACCAAAAAATATTAAATCAAAATTGAGGAAAAAGAGTAAAACATGCTTTAATATTGTTCCTCCTGAGGGAATATTGGGAAAGGACTATTTTCTTTCTTCCATTGCCTATACTGATTTATGGTTCAGTACTCTTTTTGCTGACAAATTATGAGTTAACCAAAAATGTTTCACCATATGTTGTTTAGCTATAAGCACAAACACATATGCACAAACAAACAACACACATCTACATACACACAAACATACATCTAATGAAAGTAGGTGAAGTCAACAGAATTTCCTGTCAAATGGTAAACACATCTAATGCAACAACTTAAAAACAGCTACTTAAATATTACAACTCCAAGACTGCACAACAGTGGGGAAAATAGGAATGTCCTACTACCCACTGACGTATGATCTCACTCCATCTTTCATATACAAATATTAACTAATCCAGATCCCAAAAGCATAAACAGAGTCCTATGGCAGTAGGCAATATTAAAGCCAAAAAAGTCCACCAAATATCCAAAGCAAAATCAGCGAGCACAAAAAGAGGACGAAGTATAAAACTCTGAAAACGTTTTATTTAAGAAACAAACGTGAGCGCTTTTACCATTAGGCTTCATCAGACGTTCCACAGTGTCATCCATACATCACATTTAAATATCTATGCAAGATCTCCTATAGGCTAATAGATATAATCACATGTGCATGTGCACTAATATCAAAGCAGCTCATAACATTACTACAAATAAATTGATAAAACTTGATAAAGACAGCATTAATCTGCATTATGTATTAAAAGCCATATAATAATGATTTATAATAAAAATAATAATACATATGTATGCGATTTGGTATTACATAAATATACCTGATGGTGCTAAAGTGCTGGCAACCCAGTCAGCGAACTCCTACAGAACATATAGCCATGTGGACAAAGTATGAAAAAAGGACAGTTCTATCTCTTTGGTCTAGCATCTTCTTTTCTTAAGTATGGGTCTCAAATTAACTTTCTCATTCAGACCTGGTAGTTGGTCCGCTTTACATCTTAATATCCAACGCAATTCACATTCAAGTGTATAATTAATCAAATCACCCCCCCGTACACTTGCAAAAACCTCCTGTATCACACTGAATAAAAATCTATGCTGGGGGCCATAAACTTTATTATGCTTAGCCAAAGAATTAGCATCTGTACCTATCCTTATGTGGTACTGATGTTCCCTAATCCTTTCTCGTAGGGTCCTATTGGTTTTGCCTATGTAAAATGATGTACATGCTGTACACCTAGCCAAATACACCACATTTTTACTCACACAGTTAGTACCTGTGTCAAAGTTATAAACGTGGTTATTGTGTGGATTAACAAAACCGCCTAGTATCTATTAGACTGCACTGATTACAGCTGCCACAGGCTTTGGTGTTGTAACCTTTGGTATTCCTGTTATCCAGTGACATTCCCTTGTAACATAACAAGTTTTTAAATTAGGTTTATTCTTATAAACAACTAACGGAACTGGCCACACCAACCTACTTATCTCTTGGTCTAAACTCAGAATCTCCCAGTGCTTACTCATCAGTTCTTTTAAAAAGAACGCGTCACTAGTGTAAAAAATAGGAGCTCTCACAAAATCAGGAACAGTGGATGCCTGGCCATCTGACACAGAAGCATAGTCAGAAAAGTAAGGTCTAGCTATGGTAGGCCTAAGTTTATGTACCTCACTTACTACCTTATCAAAGGTATGTGCATCATACCCTCTCTCTAAAAACATAGTCCTTAACCTGACTACCTCCTCTTCATATCCGACAACACTGGGGTTCAGCCTTGACGCTCTCATTAATTGACCCTTCATTACGTTACTAAACACGTGGCGGGGGTGCATGCTATACCTATGCAAAAACGTGTTCCTAAAGCATAATTTACGGTGGATAGAGGTATTCAAAAGGCCAGACGGAAGTCTGACTATATTAACATCTAGAAAAGAAATGCTTTCCTTAGAAAAGGTGTAAGTAAATTTCAAAAACTCAGTGGATGCATTCATCTCATCAATAAAACACCTCAAACCCTCAATGCTACCATGCCAAATCAAAAGATTAGTCTACAAATCTCTTGTAGAAGCCAACACCCTCAGTAAAAGTGCTGATTTAAACAAAATGAGTCCTCCCACTGTGCCATAACTACATTAGCGTAGCTATTGGCACAGGGTGTCCCCATTGCCACTCCATCTTTCTGGGAGAAGACTGAATCCCCAAACATAAATACATTGTTGTATAAGATCGTCTCCATGAACAAAGAGATCAACTCCACCCTCTTATCAGTTAAACCTGATCTGGACTGTAAAAATTGCTGAAAGAGTGACACCCCTAAATCATTGGGTATGGTAGTGAAAAGACTAACTACATCTAGAGTAACCAATGTATACTCAGCATGATCATCTAACCTCTTTGTGTACTCATATAACTCAAGTAAGAACTGTTTACTATCCTTTAAGATGTGAAAAGTCTCATCCACACAAGGTCTGGTATAATATTCTACAAAGATGGACATAGGTTCCGTTAGCCAGCCTTGGCCAGCAACAATAGGTCTCATCGGTGGTGTTGATGCAGACTTATGAACCTTAGGGAGTCCTTGTATAATTGGTATTCGTGGATTACTAACCTTCAAATAGGTGTATAACTCAAAAGTTATGTCCTCAGATACTAACAAGTCATCCAACAAGTCATAAACTTGAAAAACTTTCTCTGTGACAATAGCCATGTCAATCTTCTCATAGAACTTATCTTCACTAAGTAAGCTCACCATACTGTCCTTATACCAATCTAAATCCATCACAACAATAGGACCTCCCTTATCTGCAGGCCTGATCATAATGGTAGGATCTGACTTCAAGGATGTTAACGCGTTCCTTTGATTAAAATTCAGGTTACCTGTCTTCCTCTTGTGAACATTTTTATTCATGTCAGAGTAGGCATGTATACCCTTCTCTACCAACTGTGAAAAAGTATCTAAGAGTGGATGCAGTTGGGGTATATATGTGCTATTAGTTCGAAACACTGAGCTGGGTCTATCTTCCCCACATTTACCAAACTCTAATTTCAGCTGTACATTCCTAACGAACATACGTACATCCAAAATGGAATCCACTAAATCACTATGTGATGTGGGAATGAAACTCAAACCCTTATTTAACACTTGCTGTTCAAAAATGGTCAACTCTCTACTCGAGATGTTTATAATCAACTAGTCCCCACCCTCTCCCACATTTTCTTCAGCGTGGGGCCTCGTTGCTCGCTGTCTGACCCTTTCCTCTTGTATCGGCCTCTGCTCTGTGACCGAGACCTCCCTACACGTTGTTGTGCTATGGGAAAAGGATTAAAAGGGGTAGCACTATTAGCATTCTGTAATACCCCAGTTCCTGTACCTGTTAATGGAGTCTTTCTTCTAACGGAAGTGTCCTGGTTCAAGGGTTCTATATTACTATTAATTGGAGCCGAATTACTGTCCAATGCCCCTACACCATTCAAATTAGCCGAAGGTAGCTGTAAATTCTGCTCATGCAACATCTCAGTATTACGTGAATCAGTAGCGGCATGTAACTCACCTATCATTCCAATTGTTGACCCATTAGTCTGATTATTAGGTGTCCTGGCCACACTGTTGGCAACACCGGTACCAGTAAAAGTACTAATAAGGATGACCGTGCTAGTAGGAATTCCAACAGTGTGGCCAGGACACCTAATAATCAGACTAATGGGTCAACAATTGGAATGATAAGTGAGTTACATGCCGCTACTGATTCACGTAATACTGAGATGTTGCATGAGCAGAATTTACAGCTACCTTCGGCAAATTTGAATGGTGTAGGGGCATTGGACAGTAATTTGGCTCCAATTAATAGTAATATAGAACCCTTGAACCAGGACATTTCTGTTAGAAGAAAGACTCCATTAACAGGTACAGGAACTGGGGTATTACAGAATGCTAATAGTGCTACCCCTTTTAATCCTTTTCCCATAGCACAACAACGTGTAGGGAGGTCTCGGTCACAGAGCAGAGGCCGATACAAGAGGAAAGGGTCAGACAGCGAGCTACGAGGCCCCACGCTGAAGAAAATGTGGGAGAAGGTGGGGACTCGCTGATTGTCAACATTTCAAGTAGGGAATTGTCCATTTTTGAACAGCAAGTGTTAAACAAGGGTTTGAGTTTTATCCCTACGTCGCATAGTGATTTAGTGGATTCCATTTTGGATGTACGTATGTTCGTTAGGAATGTACAGCTGAAATTAGAGTTTGGTAAATGTGGGGAAGATAGACCCAGCTCAGTGTTTCGAACTAATAGCACATATATACCCCAACTGCATCCACTCTTAGATACTTTTTCACAGTTGGTAGAGAAGGGTATACATGCCTACTCTGACATGAATAAAAATGTTCACAAGAGGAAGACAGGTAACCTGAATTTTAATCAAAGGAACGCGTTAACATCCTTGAAGTCAGATCCTACCATTATGATCAGGCCTGCAGATAAGGGAGGTCCTATTGTTGTGATGGATTTAGATTGGTATAAGGACAGTATGGTGAGCTTACTTAGTGAAGATAAGTTCTATGAGAAGATTGACATGGCTATTGTCACAGAGAAAGTTTTTCAAGTTTATGACTTGTTGGATGACTTGTTAGTATCTGAGGACATAACTTTTGAGTTATACACCTATTTGAAGGTTAGTAATCCACGAATACCAATTATACAAGGACTCCCTAAGGTTCATAAGTCTGCATCAACACCACCAATGAGACCTATTGTTGCTGGCCAAGGCTGGCTAACGGAACCTATGTCCATCTTTGTAGAATATTATACCAGACCTTGTGTGGATGAGACTTTTCACATCTTAAAGGATAGTAAACAGTTCTTACTTGAGTTATATGAGTACACAAAGAGGTTAGATGATCATGCTGAGTATACATTGGTTACTCTAGATGTAGTTAGTCTTTTCACTACCATACCCAATGATTTAGGGGTGTCACTCTTTCAGCAATTTTTACAGTCCAGATCAGGTTTAACTGATAAGAGGGTGGAGTTGATCTCTTTGTTCATGGAGACGATCTTATACAACAATGCATTTATGTTTGGGGATTCAGTCTTCTCCCAGAAAGATGGTGTGGCAATGGGGACACCCTGTGCCAATAGCTACGCTAATGTAGTTATGGCACAGTGGGAGGACTCATTTTTGTTTAAATCAGCACTTTTTACTGAGGGTGTTGGCTTCTACAAGAGATTTGTAGACGACCTCTTTTTGATTTGGCATGGTAGCATTGAGGGTTTGAGGTGTTTTATTGATGAGATGAATGCATCCACTGAGTTTTTGAAATTTACTTACACCTTTTCTAAGGAAAGCACTTCTTTTCTAGATGTTAATATAGTCAGACTTCCGTCTGGCCTTTTGAATACCTCTATCCACCGTAAATTATGCTTTAGGAACACGTTTTTGCATAGGTATAGCATGCACCCCCGCCACGTGTTTAGTAACGTAATGAAGGGTCAATTAATGAGAGCGTCAAGGCTGAACCCCAGTGTTGTCGGATATGAAGAGGAGGTAGTCAGGTTAAGGACTATGTTTTTAGAGAGAGGGTATGATGCACATACCTTTGATAAGGTAGTAAGTGAGGTACATAAACTTAGGCCTACCATAGCTAGACCTTACTTTTCTGACTATGCTTCTGTGTCAGATGGCCAGGCATCCACTGTTCCTGATTTTGTGAGAGCTCCTATTTTTTACACTAGTGACGCGTTCTTTTTAAAAGAACTGATGAGTAAGCACTGGGAGATTCTGAGTTTAGACCAAGAGATAAGTAGGTTGGTGGGGCCAGTTCCGTTAGTTGTTTATAAGAATAAACCTAATTTAAAAAACTTGTTATGTTACAAGGGAATGTCACTGGATAACAGGAATACCAAAGGTTACAACACCAAAGCCTGTGGCAGCTGTAATCAGTGCAGTCTAATAGATACTAGGGCGAGTTTTGTTAATCCACACAATAACCACGTTTATAACTTTGACACAGGTACTAACTGTGTGAGTAAAAATGTGGTGTATTTGGCTAGGTGTACAGCATGTACATCATTTTACATAGGCAAAACCAATAGGACCCTACGAGAAAGGATTAGGGAACATCAGTACCACATAAGGATAGGTACAGATGCTAATTCTTTGGCTAAGCATAATAAAGTTTATGGCCCCCAGCATAGATTTTTATTCAGTGTGATACAGGAGGTTTTTGCAAGTGTACAGGGGGGTGATTTGATTAATTATACACTTGAATGTGAATTGCGTTGGATATTAAGATGTAAAGCGGACCAACTACCAGGTCTGAATGAGAAAGTTAATTTGAGACCCATACTTAAGAAAAGAAGATGCGTTAGACCAAAGAGATAGAACTGTCCTTTTTTCATACTTTGTCCACATGGCTATATGTTCTGTAGGAGTTCGCTGACTGGGTTGCCAGCACTTTAGCACCATCAGGTATATTTATGTAATACCAAATCGCATACATATGTATTATTATTTTTATTATAAATCATTATTATATGGCTTTTAATACATAATGCAGATTAATGCTGTCTTTATCAAGTTTTATCAATTTATTTGTAGTAATGTTATGAGCTGCTTTGATATTAGTGCACATGCACATGTGATTATATCTATTAGCCTATAGGAGATCTTGCATAGATATTTAAATGTGATGTATGGATGACACTGTGGAACGTCTGATGAAGCCTAATGGTGAAAGCGCTCACGTTTGTTTCTTAAATAAAACGTTTTCAGAGTTTTATACTTCGTCCTCTTTTTGTGCTCGCTGATTTTGCTTTGGATATTTGGTGGACTTTTTTGGCTTTAATATTGCCTACTGCCATAGGACTCTGTTTATGCTTTTGGGATCTGGATTAGTTAATATTTATTTGCCTATTACAGAGTCCGAGCTCCGTTGGCTGTGTGTATTAGTTTGTTTCATATACAAATGACCATTTAACCATCCTGTCATTTCATCAGAAATCGTCAACCAAATTACCAACATCCATATATATCTATATCTATATCCCTCTCTCTGTCTCTATTTCTTTCTCTCTCTATATACATATATACATACATACACACACTCACACACACATGTATGTATATATGGATAGACAGATATACATATGAATATATATATGTGTGTGTGTGTATATATATATATATATATATATATATATATATATATATATATATATATGTATATATATGTGTCTGTGTGTCTGTGTATAGGTATATGTATATATCTATATCTAATATATATATATATATATATATATATATATATATGTATATATATATACACACACACACACACACACACACACACACACACACACACACATATCTATATCTATATATATATATATATATATATATATATATATATATATATATATATAAATGGAAGTTCCATTTCTCCTACCATAAATTCAAAAGGTAGTTTTGTGCAAAACAAAATATAATACTAATATTTTAGTCATCCATACAGAAGGTAATTTTCTGGTGATAATACACACCCCTGTGCTCTTGTGCACCAGACATCTGTCATATTCTTTGATAATCCATTAGATACAAAACCTTCAGTATGACTGCATCATTATAGTCAGAAAATGCCAGTGATCAACTAATTAAAATGTCCACTCTTGGAATTTTTGGCAGTAGATTGGTACACTGACATGTGTAACATAAAGGATTATGATCGCTTACCAGCTTATTTTGTGTTTGAGACATGAATGCCAAGAAATGAACTCAAGAGATGAAGCTTTGCATCCATGCCAAGAATACATAATAAAAGTTGAGATGGTAGAGAGGCTTGGACAGCAGACAGAAATAAAGCTGTTTTGTCTTCTGCCATTGCTCTTTCACATCGTCCTGAGCCTGTAAACATACCAATAACTGCATGCAACCATTTTTATTATGACCACATTGAACCAAATTGACATCAACCTTCTTATGTAATTATTTGCACATTGTATTGCATTTCCAAACAGTGCCAGGTTCCTACCCTACTGTGCCAGACTGCCAGTTATTAACCCATTAGCCTACACAATGCCCACTTGGAACATCGGTGCTTATAACTCAGCATCTACATTTCTCTACCCCAACAACCTAGTCACTGAAATGATGGTCTGGTCCACAAGCCATAAAGTGACATACCTGTATTTCTAAGCTTAATGTTAACCTTTACACCAGATCAACCCAGCCTAAGGACAATGAAATAAAGGGGGGGGTTAAAGGGGGGTAAGGCCATCCCTGGTAAAATGGTGACAGAGAAGGGAAGCTTGGTTGCACCATCCAAGCCAAGCCACTTTTACAGCTTCACAGAAGAGGGAAGCATAAGTAGCCCTTAACGAAGCCATGCCTACTTTCCTGGCATGACGCAAGATATTTGGGAGCAAACTGCCAATGCCACCCATCAAGAGTCAATAAGCACACAAATGACCAAATTATTGTAAACACAGTAAACTAAACTAAAATCAAACTTCTTATGGAATTATTTACACATTGTATAACATTGACAATTTCCTCTATTTGTTGCTGGTCAGCAGTCCACACCTGTGCCAGTCAGCCGGTTAATACCCAAGTAGTGCTTAGCCTGCTGGCTCAGATCCTTGGTGCTAACAGCCCAGCACCTGCATGTTTCTGTCCCTACACCCACATGACTGAAAACACAGTCTGGTCTGCAAGCCTCAAACCTGCATACAAGCCTAGTGTTAACCTTTACAGCAGACTGACACTGCCTGAAGACAGATGAAACAAGGGGGGAATCCAGAGATGATTGAGGACAGACTGTGACCATTCACCAGCATGCCCACATAATGACCTTAAAGAATCTTACCCCTTTTAATGACAGCCATCCAACATATAACAAACATCTCTCTTTTTTTTTACTTTTTAGTGATGCATTTAAGACCTTTAAATTTTGAATGCCATTAATCATCATATAGAGTTGCTATTGAATACTCTTAAGAACAAAATTATTTAAAAACTTTAACAACACATTATAACTTTCAACACAGTAGAGAGCTGCAGATTAAGGAAATCAGTGCCAACATCATTTATATGTACTCCTTCATTAAATATAAAAGTCATTGTCTGGCTTAGCTAAATCTGGATGTTCTGTCACAGAGAAAGCCTATGGATGGGGTTGCTCTCTCATTGTGATGATTGATGTAAATTTGATTACAGTTGAATTCACTGCACCCTGCCAGATTATACAATTGTGGTAGGATAGAAGAACAAAATATAAACATACCTGGATTATCTTAATGTAGATAGAACAGATAGCATTTTAGTGAGTAAATTATTTTTGGGGACGTGTTCTAGGTTATTTCCACCAAGGTGAATGACTACAACATGAAACTTAGCAACTTTTGATAACAAATGCTTCCATGTCTGCCAAAAATAAAACCAGGAGGGGCCAGAGAAACCCCAGCACAGAATTGCCCAAAATGATGGATCAAAATTAAGGTTTGTTCCTTTTTCCTGTACTGCTGCCTACATGCTGCTCTGGAGATAAATGAGTGGCCTATGATCACCTTAAGCTTGTAACCTGAAAGACATGAGGAAGTAAATTAATTCCTGATATTTAAAAAAAAAAACTTAGACTTCTATCTGCTAGTTCTCTTTAAGACCTGCACTGAATGGTCTTTTGTACTAAATTAGTAGTTCTGCCTATTCTAAAAGAATGGGAAGGAAAACCCAGGGGAAATTGCTTGACTTGTCAAGGCCTTGTTAAGCATTTCACCTACCTCTTTGGGTGTAATTAATTGGCCTGAAAGTAACCTAATAATAAATGGAAGAGGTGGTGTTTCTGTGGTTAGGCAGTACAACGCTTCTGCCCAATGTACTAAGCAAGGTAAGGAGTGACTTGATTTGCCTAAATACACCTGTTGGCCCACGCTGGCCTGGTCTGTTTTGGATTGTTTCAACCATATGATGGTACACTTATTATTCAGTATTATATCCCCAGCAAAGAGATTGTAACTCCCTAACTGTATACACAGCTGCTTTCAATCTGGGAAAAAATGTGCAGACTGCAAGAGTGTGAAAATCCACTGCCATTTCCACATTTCCTGCAATGATGGTACCTGGGATCTAAGGAGGCTGCTAATGTTGCCCCAGCCTTTTAAAATCTTAGTGACTATCCAGGGGTCTGCAATTTTAAGAAATTTTTCTAAGCAAGCAATTGCTGAGAGGCAGATCCAGATTGTTCTAACTACTTCCTTTAGTAAACTTCTTTATAACAAGTCACAGATAATCATAGCAACCGAACAATGTCTTTCAGAAGGAGGAAGATAAAGATAAAAGAATTTAAATTAATTCAAATTTAATTTAGAATTTAAGGAATTTAAAGGAGTGCTGTACTGTAAGATTTCCTCATGCTCAATACCCACAAATTAGATAGAAGAGTCAAGGCAAAAGTCTTTTCCAATTAATTAAATCTCTAGCAGATCTGGTGTGGAAAACTGAGCATCTGGCACCAGCTTCTGAAATCTGAAAACCTGAGACTGTGACAAACTATCAGCAATGGTGCTGGATTTACCAAGTTTCCCTGGAAACTGTACACTTGGGGGAAGATGGGAAAAACAGAAAATCCTGTTGGGAATCCTTGTAAAAGAAAAGATGCAGCTTGTTCTTGTCACTAAATATTTAAAGCATTGTAAATAAAATAACAGAACTGCACTCTTGGATTTCTAATACATCTCCCCATATACTAACTCTATCAGCAACCTGGCTTAAACCACACATCCTCATCTCAGAAATCTTACCTCCAGGCTACAATATCTTTTGCTCAGATAGAACCAATAAGCGAGGGGGGTGGCTATCATCTACTCTGAACTACTAAACCTGTCCCTTCTCTCCATCTCTGTTCCATCTTTCTCACCTGAAGAAATCCTTATCTTTAACTGTCCCCTAAACTCACACATAAAAATTGCCATAGTCTCTTTATACATTCCCTCCAGCAATAATATTCCAGTGCTAAAGAACTTTCTGTACTGGCTCACTCAACATGTCCCTTTTGAAACCATCATACTTGGAGATGTTAACATAGACTAGTCTAAACTGTCCCCCACATCCCCTACCCCTAGTCTCAACGTCCATGGATTTCACAAACACATTTCTACTCCCACTAGAACTAACAAAAACTCCCCTTCTGGACCTATCATTGACTGGATTCTTATCTCAGCTCCCAACCATTACCATAACACCGGCATACTTCCAAACTCTTTTAAGTGATCACTTCCCAACCTTTATTCATATTTTCACCCAGCATTTTCCCAAAGAATATACTTCCAGAATATGCCGGAACCTCCTTTGAGCCAGACACTTTTGACTCTAAACTATCTGGCATCAATTGGTCCTTCCTATACCACCTCCCTCTCAATGAGGCTGTAAAGTCCTTCACTACAATTTTCCTTGACACTCTTGATTCTATTGCCCCCTCTAGAAAAATCTAAATTAAATACAACTATGCCCCCTGGCTTATAAAACAAACCCAACTGATCATGCACAAAAGAGATAGCACCTGGAAATCCTGGGTTAAAAATAAATCTCCTCCCTTACTTCAGACATATAAAGAGCTCAGAAACCAGACCAAAAAACTACTCATCAAAGATAAGAGAGCTTATTTTTTCCTCTAACCAACGCAGCCCTCCAAAAAAAATCCAAAAAAATGTTGGACCTCCATCAACAACCTGCTCCACCCAGGTAAACCCACTACTGCCAACCCCTTTCCACACAACACTGCCACTGAAACTGCCCCTGTACTCAACAACTATTTCATAGAAAATATCAAAAAGCTCACACAAAATAGTACATTTCACACAAGCCCTCTATCACCTCTTAACAAAACTCTTCCCAATACATTTTCTTTCCAGTCAGTCCCAATTACTAGTATTAAATCTCTTCTAAATAAACTTAAGCCCTGCTCCCCCTCTGTTGACCAACTACCCTCCCACTTCCTAAAAATAACTGCACAATCCATCACCTATCCTGTCACTATACTTATTAACATACCTCTCAACCTCTTAGAGTAAGAAATCTGGACAAAGCCATAACTAATGGGGGGTCAAAGTTCCAAAAATAGGGACAATTTTTAAATATTGCTCTTACAAACTTTGAAAACTGATAGAATAACAGATTTCGCATTAACATAAATTACTTGAAGGGTATGAAGCCTGAAACTCAAATGGGTGTCATTATTTTCTGACTTAGTCCTCAACGATTTGCCAGTGATTTGCCAGAAAACCACTATTTTATGAGAAATAGAATAAAAACATGAGGCAAAATTTGGACATTCTGCGAAAATCTGTACAGTTGAGAGGTATGCTTATTAATCATTACATCTCTGAGGCCCTTGTCCCAGATATCTGGAAATCCTTTTATACAATCCCTCTTCACAAAGGAGGAAACTCTACTGATCCCTCTAACTTTATACACATTGCTATATTGTCCCCCCTTTCTAAAATTTTAGAAAAGTACATCCATGCTCAGTTAATCAAACCCCTTCTTGACAGAAATCTCCTGACTCCTACCAAACATGGCTTTAGACCCCACCATAGCACAGCCACTGCATTACTCTCCTTTACTCAAACAATAGCTGAAGCCTGTGACAATAACTTGCTCATCTCCTGTCTATTCCTTGATCTTTCAATGGCCTTTGATACTTTCTCTCACTCTAAACTCCTTACTAAACTTTCTGATCTACATCTCTCTTCCTCCTCCATCAACTGGTTCTCTAGCTACCTCTCTGGCAGGCAGCAATATATCTGCTGTCAAACTGTCCTCTCTCCATTCCTCCCTGTAAATACTGGAGTTCCCCAAGGATCGATTCTAGGCCCCCTTCTGTTCAAAATATTCAGTAACAAACTTCACTCTGCATCTAACCTCTGTACAATTCTACAATATGCCAATGATTCCAACCTTATCACCTCTGCCCACAACATCCCTGAACTCCTAGTTCTCACAAAACAAACCTTCACCTCTGTCGAAACCTGACTCTCTGATAACCAATTAATACTAAATCAAAAAAAAAAAACTAAACTCCTTCTCTTCTTCCCTAAAATACTCACCCAACACAAACCCTCTTTCTCTATCACCTATCTTAATAACACCATCATCAAACCCGAACCCCACACCAAACTACTTGAAGTAATGACTGATGATGAACTAAAATTTGATACTCATATCCAACAATGTATAAAAAGACCCACCAGAATCTCGGACTTCTCTATCGCAACCATAAATTTCTACCACCTTCTTCCAAACCTTTCCTCACTCCAAATCTCTTCTTCTACCCTGTCTTCTCTATGTTGACCCTATCCTTACTAATGTTCAAACTTCACTTATCACTAAACTAGATCAAACTTATCACAAAATAGCCAGGTTTGCCTCTAATCTCCCCTACAAATCCCACCACTGTCTTGCCCTTAAATCAGTCCAGTGACCAGATTTCTCGAAACAACTGCTTCTACCCCAACTTCACATTACACACTCTATCCTGAATGACCCCTCTTCCTTCCCTTCTATCTCCAACCAAGTCTCCTACTACAACCCCCTTCATCACCTTCGTACTTCCAGCAAACACCTCCTTGACATATATAAACCCAATAAAAGTATAGGAAAGCCCCGCTACAAATACTGTGTTGCACATGCTTGGAACTCACTCCCTCAAAACATAAGAAGCGTTCATCAAAAACACCTGTTCAAAAAGAACTTAAAATTTTTCGTCAGAGTACATTGCCCTTGTCTAACCCAGACTTGATCTAGCCTCTCCTCTTCTGAACTTTAACTCCTTTACCCTATTCTACTCTTTACTTCCTTGTACTTGCCAAATATACTTTTATACCTCCCTCGCCCCTCACTTCCACAGCATATATATTCATATATATCTTTATTTAAAAAAAATGTGATTGAATGGTTTATCTATTTGTATGTACTTCATGTGTGATATTCTCTAGACCTGCCAATTGTTATTTCACCTACTCTACAGATATTTTCTAACTGTTGATTTCATATTATGTTTCATGGTGGTTTTGATTTTTTACTCATTTTTATTTTTGATTTGATTTTTATTGTAAAAATATATAATACTTGTGGAGCTTTTCTCCTCGGATCTCCACTGAAGATGGGCCCCTGGTTCAATTAGACTAACCCAGTTAACAAATGTCAAAAAATAAAATAAATTAAAATAAAATAAATTAAATTCATATTACTTTATTAATATAATAAAATAAAAATAAATAAATGGATATTCCTCCAACTCTGAGACTCTGCGAGGTGAGTGAGTATTAAGTGCATGTTTGGTTATGAAAGGGGTCTATCCCTCACAACCCATGAAATAAGCATTTAGCTCTGTTATTAAATTCCTGTTTCTGTGTGGGTATCTACTCTCCATTAATTTTGGTGGGTGACATATTTGGACTGACATCTTATAGCCGAGTGAGTTTTTCTGCAATGTGAGCAAGCGTGAATACATTTGCAAGATGGCTAAATACAACTATCACTGTTGTATGCCCAAGAGAATTAGTTTTTTTAAGTGGGTATCCAGTGCCACTGCAGAATTCAGTACAGTAGTTTTATATAAAATAATACTAAGTCAAGTATCAGAGTAGCATTATTCTCACTATAAAAATTTGTACATAGCCCTTAATTTATGAAATTGCTGATCATACCAAACCCATGATGTTCCTCCCTGAATATGATGTGATTCTTGTATAGTTGAAAATATGCTAACAAAGGTAGCTCTAATTGTAGGTCTTCCTGAAATATCAGGCCCATGAAAACTATAAATCCAGCTACCCAATTATACCAGTTTCCTATTTATAACATTTGTAGAAGCTTTAATCACAAAAAAAGCACCAGAATCCAGGAAAAGTGACACGAACAGTTTAATTCACTAACGCTGAAACTTCACAACACGTTTTCGTCCTTGACTTCATCAGATACCAACACTCTTGGTGCACTCATCTTAAATACATTAACTAATTAATGGTAGCCAATGACAAACAAATTGATTAATTAGAGTTAGTTAAAAGCACATACACATATACATACACACACAGATTATACTTCCTAAAACCACCATAAAATTCATACCCTATAATAAACCACATATACAAAATTTGAATGCTTGTGAATATAAATTTATATGTATAAAAATGAACCTTAAATAAAACTATGACATTATGTTCTAAAAAAATTTTTTGTAATGACAATATTTGTTAAAATAATATAAAAATCCTATAATTTAGCATATCTCAATTTTAAAACTGGCTTGAGTGAAATCATGTCACTAAGACCTGGTTTTCTATTTGCTTCTAAAACAATTTGCCAAAATAGTTCTCTGTATTCCACCAGTATTTCCCAATTCCCCCCTCTAGGGTCAACCAGCATACATTCTAACACAAAAAATCTAAATGTAGCTAGTTTACATGTAATGGTATGCTTGTATAATGGATTGTTTGCTTTTTTGGTCCTGATGTCATATAAATGTTCATAGATTCTTTGCTTTAACATTCTCTTAAAGGTAGCTCTAATTGTAGGTCTTCCTGAAATATCAGGCCCATGAAAACTATAAATCCAGCTACCCAATTATACCAATTTCCTATTTATAACATTTGTAGAAGCTTTCTTACCTAAAGCAGTAAGGATTTCTGCCAAGTCCCTACATCCAACATTGCCAGACTCCATCAGATACTGAATACCATCACCATCAACCAAAGTGAATACATTAATACCATTTCCTCTAGTAATATCCTCTTTAATGGAAATGGGCACATGTAATATGGTGCGCAATCCTGGGTTAATCAGATCCTTGGAGTTGGACCCAGTACCAACTAAACATGCTCCCACAGGGGCAAGGAATTACACTACCCTTGGTTCAAATTGTTGCCCATGAGATGTCATCAGCAAGTTATTGTTTCCTGAGCCAAAGAGTTCCTGAACTTCTCAAAGGAGAAACTCCAAAATTCTTCTGCAGTAGCTTCCTGGTAACTTCACCAGAACTAAAACTTGACATGCCTTAAAACCTTTTTCTAAAACCATATCAAAATGTCTAGCCTTGCTGTCATCAGGTAAGACAGTTTGGTAATATGAATTGTGATTGAAATTAAATTTCCAGAGGTTTATTTCATGTATTTATATTAATTTTATAATCTTCCATTATAGATGTTCCTTTTATATTCTAAAACAATAAGGCTTCTTACCAACAAAGTTACTGCAGGCATGCCATAATTATTAATTCTTCACATACTAAACTAAACTAATGTCTTTTGGCTTTTCCCGGTTAGGGGTCGCCACAGCGGAACTCCGGTCTGCTAATGATTGACAATGGATTTTTTTACGGTACCGAGTTGCCAGCCTGACACCCAACCTTCAAAGATGACACACCCATTCATGCACGCAACTACCTGCATGTCTTTAAATGTCACTGAACTGTGGAGAGGACATGCAAACTCCACACAGAAGGCGATCCAGCCAAGAATCAAACGGAAGAACCTCTTGCTGTGAGATGACAATGCTAATCGCTGCACCACAGCGGCTATTCCTTCACATACTAAACTATTAACCTAAAATGGTCCTGGCAGTGTCTGTGAATCTTGATTTTTTTTTTTTATTAATTTGACAAATTTCTTGAGAATAACTTTGTTCATCTTGATGTTATGAAACCAGCTCTGAATTTCAAAAAGTCGTTTAATATGAAAAAGACCCCAGTGAAAGCAAGTTATGGAAAACAGGAAACAGCAGATCTTTTATAAGTTGACTAAATCACATGACTATCCTCTTAAATGTAACACACACACACTATATATATATATATATATATATATATATATATATATATATATATATATATATATATATATATATATATACTGTATACAAATATATATATTTGTCTATATATATATATATATATATATATATATATATATATATATACATATACCAAGAAAAGCTATGAGCATGGTCACTAAGGCCAGGTACTTAAACAAATAAATAATATAACAGGAAAAAAGTACCAAGGCTGCCACAGCTTGAAATAAAGATAAAAATAGACTTTAACAGAGAGATAAGCACTTTCATTATTTTCATCTACACACACAAAATCTGTAAGCACTCAAACAAAAATGTTTTGGCAGGAGGTAAGCCCCTGGGAATGTAGACCCATGATTTCCAGTGGCATCAAATACATCTTTTACATATGTGCAGCTTAACAGTATTTAGTGATACTATGAAACGCCAACTTCCTGAAAGATGTCATTCTGAGTGGATGAAAAAAAAATAAAAGAATAAACAAGTGGACACTGCCAAATGATAAGTATTGATGAAAATAATAAATGCTTGAAAAACAAAATGGCATCAGGGGATGCTCTCCTGCACCCCCCAAACTTATCTATATACCCCCACACCCCCTGAATTTATACATACCAAATCCACAGTCAAACTAAGTTGAAGGAGGGAGAAACCCCCTTAAAGAAACAAATCATCGCCAACAAACAATTAAAAATTGCACTGACAATGAATTCCTATGGGGAAAAGCATTCGATGTTATGCCAGTCATCTTTTTTGTTTTTCTTTTGGCTAATGACACTCAAACAATTTTACCTTGAATGTGTGTGGAGAAACCCAGTATTTAAAATGCATTGTTTTGGTAAGAGGTACTGCATGCAAATTGTAGTCATTCCCTCTAAAAATCATGATGGTAACAGTTTTCCCTAAGATATTATTGGGTTTATATCACATCTTCAAACTTGTATAAGTTCAAACAATGTAATATCAAACCCAAAAGTGCGAAATGCAAAAATACAGAAGCCATGGCACTTCGATTCTTTTCCTAGGGAAAATATTGGTAGGCCATTTTTCCGGGCTTTGCTATTTCTCCCACTGTGCTGCGATCTTGGACTCTGTATATTTAAGTAGGGGAGTGGGGGGCACATACCCCCACGTTGGGGGGTGTGGGGGTCAAAGCCCCCCACTTTAGTTTTAGTTTAAGGTTTATGTTTTTTTTTTGTTTTGTTTTATTAGGGAACAGCGATTTTTTTTTCCCTGGGAAAAAGAAATTGCTGTTGTGTGTTCATTATTGTGCAGTTTTGGACTTTTAGATTCGATATTACATCGTTTGAACATACAAGTTCGAAAATGTGATATAGACCCAATATTATTGCAGTATAATTAACTTTTATTCCATTTACTATTTGTTAATTTTTATGCTGTCATTTAAGCAGCAAGTAGTTTGGCATGGAATATTTTAAGTAGTCTGGGAAGTTTGTGGAAAACCATAATGTTTCATTACCTCATGCAGATTCAGAAGACGGTCTTTTGTAAGGATACATTTTTAGATACAAGACAATTTATAGCACAGGAAAGAATTTGCTAAAACTTTTTGAAGTGACCACATAGTACAGTATAGCTATGTGACTTACAGGAACACATAAATGTCTTAATTTTTAATTCTTTGTTGTGCTGTTTCCATTGTGGGGAGGGAATGCTTTTAAATAGCACTACTGTTATAAAAACATTCATGAAAAGTTGGCTTTAAAAACACATCTGTGCCGTTTATTGGCTTGCATTCAGTACAGAGAAGCAGATGGATCACCCCATGAAATTGACTCATATTCCAGGAGGGTTGCCTAATATGAACTTCTAATGACAGCTGAATATAAACATAAACATACCTTCAAGAAAAAACATAGGTCTACATTGATTTACAGACTCAAGGTAGCACTATACAGTGTAACATATACATTCTGCCACATACAGCATTACCAGTACACTATTAATGCTTTCCCCTTTTGACTCTGAGCCAACTGTAATCAGAGTAACTGTCTCTCAAGGATCAAATGACCATGTTGCTCACATTTCATTATTTTACACAGAAATCTTTAAGCTTTACTTTTGTTCTGCATTCTAAAAGCATGGACATGTAGAGAACGCCTTTTAGATAACAGCAACTTGTTCAACTTAGCCTTTAAAAGTCCTTAACAACCCTAATTATCCATTACATTTGCATGTTCTGCTCTCTTTCAGAACAATTTTATGCTTGAGTCAATCACACTTGAAGTTTTAATCAGTTCTGGAAGGCCACCTTATGCATCTTTCTCTCCCTATTCAAAAATCAGTTTCATCAACTCACTTTCAAGAATATCATCCCTTAAATCCACTCCTTTATTTTCTTCAGATATATTTTATTGTGTTGGTTTGTTCTCTTATTATATTTAAAAGTTTCATTTGTATCACCTTTATCCTAAAAATAACATATTAAGTAATAGCTTCCATGAATATTTGGCCAAGTACACTTAAGCAGTTTACACCTTCTACAAATAGTAAGGAACTAATTTTAATGAAATGTGGCCAGATGCCAAAAGAGAATAAATGTAATTTTACTTTGCAAAGCCTTGTGGTGCTGATCTCAGCTGCTCTTTGTTTTGCTGGAGCAATTGTAAAGCTTCTCACTGGCACATGTTTCCCTGATGTCCATATGTGGCAGGCATATTGATGGATATCAACTTGTTTTACTGTGTGGTTTACATATTTCAGACTGTGATACATAAAGCATACATGATATTTAATTATAGACCATGTAGCTATTCTGTGGCTTTGATCCATTCTAAGCTGGCAACAGAAGTTGAAAAAATAAGAATAGAGGAAACCCCATCCATAACTCTGAAATGTGCTTCCCTGATGGCAGTAAATTGTCATCAAAAGCCATCCTACTGAGTGTCAGGTCATTCATCAGGAAAACAAATGGAAGTAGATAAAAATGTTAGCAGACAGTGTCATGGGACAAAATTAAGTATCATTTTCTTCCAAAACTAGGACATAGTTTATTAAAGTGATTACCATGCCAGAACTTGTAGCAATTTAGAGATCACTTGTGTTTCTTTTTTTAGAAACTGTCCAGAGTGCACATTTGTTTGCTTGCTTAGTAAGTGTTATGTTCTTTTGACCTTTTTGTTATGTTTACTATATTGACCTGTGTAGGAGTTATTTATTTATGTTTTTAATTCTCCTGTCATCACTAACTGTTTTTTGACACTGCTGCTCACCACCATCACCAAACAACCTATGAAGATCCCTTCCAATGAGTCTCTTCAGCAGGCAGATCTTCTAACTCTTTGGAAGGACAGCCATATTGGAGACCAAGAAACAAGACAGCCACAGCCTGGAACAAGCAGCTGGCCAGACTGCTTAGTAGGAAACATGACATGCAGTGATACTCTATATGTGCTTTGCATGCTTATGCATGGTCTGTACAGAATATGTGTCTTGTCCCTCCCTCAGCTCGATATCACTGACATTGGTGTCTCGTGACGCTCCTACTGTCTTATAAAAGTTGTACAAACAACTGGAAGTTTCCGGATAAAACAGCTAGTAACAACTGATTCATGCTGTCCCTTCCTATAGAATGGGTTCATTATCAAACCTGGATTACTGACACAACAAATATATGCCTTTCTGTGTGCCAATAGAATGCTGCCAACACATGTTGAATTTCTTTGTATTTCAATATCTGTCACAGCTGTAAAAGCACAACATGGCTCACTTGCATCTTCAAGGAAAGCTAGAGCTAGTCCATCCAGATGAATTCAGTGTTTTTTTTCTCACAGTAACAGTTTTTCAACTTTTATATTTTGTTAATGCAGTACAGGGATAATGCTGACATCCTTCCTTGTGTAATTTCTTTATCTGTATACAATTCTGGTGATTCCAGATATCTGAGGTCACAGTGCCTATAAACTGTCTGATATATGATTGAGGTCACCGTCCCTGTAAAGTATCCAGTCAGCTATTGTTTTTTTTTTTTTTTTTTTTTTTTGATATGGTTGACCAACAAATACAATTTGTATCTCAATAGGATGCAGTCACAAAATGTACATGGGGCAGGCATTTTGAAATGAGCCCTGCATGGGAGGGACACCTCCAGTAAAAATAAGTAGGGCAGTCATGGCAAGAGAATGTCATAGGTTCATAGGTTAATGCTAGGCAATCAGCCTTTAGTCCATTTCAAACCCAGCCAAAAAACCATATTCAAAAATTCCTTATAGCTTCAAGGAGGACACGACAAGATAGACTGAGAAAGAATTTGAGGCTGTCCATACAATGTTCTAGGTTTACCTTGAAGGTGGCGAGGGTTCTACTGTGCTTGACATGCTGTATAAGTTTTTTTCAGATGTGAAGGCTACATTGGGATATGAATCTATCATGCCCACATGTCTTATTTATCTGATGATAAAGGTTTAGTACTTTTAACTGAGTATTTGATATACCATTACTTCTGTGAAGGAATAGATCATGTTGGTCATGTTCCCATCAGTTTCAGGCTAATAGACAGTGCTACCTTTTAGACCTGGAGAAACAACTGGAACAAATACTGAGCTAAAACACACTGCACACAGTACTACTACATTGTGTGACATGCTGCGCAAAGTACCACTACATTGTGTGACATGCTGCAAGCAGTACTACTTCAATATGCGAGCAGACAGAAACAAATAGAACAAATACAGAGCTAAAACATGCTGAACACAGTACTACTACATTGTGTGACATGCTGCACACAGTACTACTACATTGTGACATGCTGCACATTTACTATTACATTGTGTGAGCAGACAGACAGAAACAGAACAAATAATGAGCTAAAACATGCTGCACACAGTACTACTACATTGTCTGATATGCTACACAAAGTACCACTACATTGTGTGATATGCTGCAAACAGTACTACTACAATGTGCCAGCAGACAGAAACAAATAGAACAAATACTGAACTAAAACATGTTGCACACAGTACTACTACAATGTGTGACATGCTGCACACAGTACATGCTGCACACAGTACTACTACAATGTGTGAGCAGACAGAAACAAATAGAACAAATACTGAGCTAAAACATGCTACACACAGTACTACCACATTGTTTGGCATGCTGCACATGGCACTACTACATTGTGTGACATGCTGCCCACAGTACTACTATATTGTGTGACATGCTGCTCACCGTACTACTACAATGTGTGAGCAGACAATCTCAAATGGAACAAATACTGAGCTAAAACATGCTGCACTCAGTACTACTACATTGTTTGACATGCTGCACACAGTACTACTGCATTGTGTGACATGCTGCAGACAGAAACAAATGGTACAAATACTGAGCTAAAATATGCTGCACAAAGTACTACTACATTGTGTAAGCAAACAAAAACAAATGGAACACTTACTGAGCTAAAACATGCTGCACACAGTATTACTACATTGTTTGACATGCTGCACACAGTACTACTGCATTGTGTGGCATGCTGCACACAGTACTACTAGAATGTGTGGTCAGACAGAAACAAATAGAACAAATACTGAGCTAAAACATGCTGCATGCAGTACTACTACATTGTGTGACATGCTAGACTCAGTACTACTACATTGTGTGACATGCTGCACACAGTACTACTGCATCGTTTGACATGCTGCACACAGTACTACTACATTGTGTGACATGCTGCACACAGTACTACTAGAATGTGCTACTACATCGTGTGAGCAGACAGAAATAAATAGAACAAATACTGAGCTAAAACATGCTGCACACAGTATTACTACATTGTTTGACATGCTGCACACAGTACTACTACATTGTGTGACATGCTGCACACAGTACTACTAGAATGTGTGGTCAGACAGAAACAAATAGAACAAATACTGAGATAAAACATGCTGCATGCAGTACTACTACATTGTGTGACATGCTAGACTCAGTACTACTACATTGTGTGACATGCTGCACACAGTACTACTGCATCGTTTGAGCAGACAGAAACAAATGGTACAAATACTGAGCTAAAATATGCTGCACAAAGTACTACTACATTGTGTAAGCAAACAAAAACAAATGGAACACTTACTGAGCTAAAACATGCTGCACATAGTTCTACTACATTGTGTGAGCAGACAGAAACAAATATAATTCCCAAATGTAGAGAGCACCAGCTATGCAATCTCCAGCTTTGAAACATTGTCATCACTCCCCTTTTTCCTGTTTGCTACATCGAGTCAGAGTGTTGTCACATCTCACACTCTCTCTCTATTCAGTGTTCTGTCCTGCCTTCTTCAACACTCATGCCTGACTGTCGCAGGTTTTCTGGCACAATCCATCCACCACTTTGCTGTACACCATTGTTTCCTCTTGTATTGTTCCATCTGTCTCAAATCTTCATCAGATTGTCTTATGCTTTTCTGCACATGTGCTTGTACAACCACAATCAGTTCTCTTTGACCTTTTATGTAATTAGAGCTACTTTGGCTTCTGCTTTTATGTCCCCATTTCTTTGTCTGCCCAATTTCATCTCCACCTCCTGTAGCATCCTCAACTGCTCTGCTTTTGCTGCCCAGGTTTCTCTACCATACAGAAGTGCTGGTCACACCACTGTTTTGTACACCTTGCTTTTCAGCTTTTTTGGTATTCTTCTGTCATATGCTACTCTGGACACACTGTGTCAGTTGACAGAACCCCCTCCAATTTTAACTTTGACTTCTTTGTTCAGACTTCCCTTCTGCACAACTATCCCTCACAGGTACTTGAAGCTGTTAACCCATTCAACTCTTTTCCTTTCTATCATAATTCTCAGCTTCTTCTGATTTCCACTATTTGCTACCATTACAATATGCAGTTTCATCCCATGTACCTTCAGTTTTGTGTTCCATGTTTGTATCTTTTGCTGAAGTTCTTGCTCAGAGTCTACTTGTAATGCCACATTGTCTCCTTACAGCAACTTTAATGATCTGTCCCTTCCGACCTGTTTGCTAATGTAATCCATCACCATTGTGAACACCAGTGGGCTCAGAACTTAAAGATGATGCACACCCACTCCCACTTGGAAAAAGTGAACCAAAACTGTTCGTACTTGAGTCATTGGGTCCTTGTCTGTAGCTTCTTTAACTAATTTTGACAATGTTTCTGAGACTTTGAACCACCGCAGGACTGTCAAAATTAGCTTTCTTGGGACTTTGTCATATGCTTTCTCTGAGTCTAGGAATGTGCAATTGGACTCTTTCCTCATCTCTAGCTTCTTCTTAACTATCTGTCTCACTGCACACATAGGGTCAGTTGTGCTGCATCCTAATCTGAACTGCACATCTCCCATCTTACTTTCTACTACTCTGTGTATTTGCTTATCAGTCACCCTCTCCAGAACTTTCATGCAATGTTACAGGAGTTTGATACCTCTGTACTGCCCACGGTCATGAATGTCTTCTTTCTTCTTGAACAATGACACTAGTATGCTTATTCTACAGTCATCTGGGCTATGCCTTTCTCTCCACAGTGCAGTAAGTACCCTCAGGTACCCTCAGGATCCATTTCTTTCCTAGCTCATCCAGTATCTTTATCCAAACCTGCTGATTTCCCTAACTTCATCTTCCTTAGTGCTGTTCTTACTTCTTCTATACTGGGCTCGTCCTCTTCTCTTATCAAAGGATGTGTCTAGGGCAGTACAGCTTCTGTGGAGTTTCCTTCATTCAGAAGCTGCTGTAAGTACTCCTTCCATCTGCCTTTGATCTCCTGTGGACTTGTGAGCAGATTGTTGCTGGCATCCCTTTTGAAGGGTGTCTATCTTCTTTATCTTTCTGTCTTTGCCTTCCAACCTGATATAGTTTCTTTGTGCCATCTATTGACTCACTTTCCTGAAGTTGGTAGAGTGCCTCTGATGCTCTGTTCTTCGTGATTGCAACTCCTTTCTTAGCCTCTTTGCTTAGCCAACCAGTAGTCTTTCTTAGCCTGATCTGTCTTTTCTATCACCAACTTTTTTCTTGCACTTCTTTCTTTTGATGATTTCCTGGGCTTCTGCATTCCACCACCAGCTTTCCTTATGTTCATAGGTTCATAGATTAGTACTAAGCTAACTGCCCTTGCGAGACATTTTAAGCCTAGCCAATTATCCCTTGTGAGACTCAAACCCTGCACCTTGTGTTTGTAAGGCAAACACCTTAACCATTCGGCCACCCTCCCAACCCCTTATTTCCATACCTGCTCAGACACATGCCTGTTCCATAGTCCTCACAAATGTTGTTTTGAGATGCTGCCATTCTTCTTCAATTCCACTTATTTCCTCTTCTTCTTTGGTGCCAGAGCCCTGAGTAATTCCTTGAACTGTTCTGTTTATCCAGCCAACGTCCAAGTCTTTAGCATGGTCTCTGTTGACCTACTATTGTTTGCAGGTGATTCTGGCAACCAGTGGTTTATGCTGTGGGCTAACTGCTTCACTGGGGATAACCTTACAATCAGTGATTCTATCCCAGTGTCCTTTCTTTACTAGGAGCATGTCTACCTGACTTGCATGTTGGCCACTCTTGTACATGATCTTGTGACTGTCTCTCTTTCTGAAAAATGTGTTGGTTACTATCAAACCATTTGCCAGAGAGATTATAAACCACAAATTCTCCTCTTCTCCACAATTTGAAACAACTCTGACCGCAAACCACCAATTATGAAAAAGACAACCAGGAAAACCAAATTTATTTTATTCTTCTAGCGCTTTGGTGTTTCCACCTTCAAGGAATATCAAACAGTAAAATTACAAACCAAACTTTCTTATATATTACATTCAACAAGCAGCACATGTCTACTAATTACACAGTAGTTTATCTTAAAGCAAACACTTCCAATTTAATTAATTATTAAGACCACTAAGTATCATAGTTTTGTATTTTAAAATGAAAATGCTTTCTTTATATAATAATTTTTGTTTTAATACATTTTCATCCATATTTAAACATTTTACAGTCTCTAAAACAGTACCCTGTAACAGGGCCCCATTGCTATTGTGAAACATCCAAAAATGTGCAGCAATTATTTTATCCTCTGTATTATTTTAACATCTCTTATATACTCCATGAATCTGACATGAAATTCTCTCTTAGTTTCCCCTATGTAATAAAGCTCACATGGGCATCTTAGTGCGTATATTACCCCTGTACTTCTACACGTGTATGTGCCTCTAGGCTCAAATTTAACCCCATTTATATTCCTAAATGTATTAACAACATTATTGCAAATACTGCATTTATTGCAGCACGTTGTACCTCGACTCAAGATAGTTCTTGATATTGCTATTTTTGGCATGGAAATTTTACAATGTACCACCATGTCCTTTAAATTTCTACACCTTTTGTAAGAAAAAAATGGTTTATGAGGAAGAATATTTGCCAAAGCGTTGTCTTCCAACAGATATTTCCAATAGTACTCTATTAAAGCTTTTATTTCTCCACTTTTTATATTATAAGCTTTTATTTCTCCACTTTTTATATTATACACTGTAACATAATAAATGGCATCTCCTTTCCCCTTATTCTCTTCAAAAAGACTACTATTATGATGTTTATTCCTTCTTTTATTTAAATATACATCACCCTCCATATCTAACTTTCTCATTATTCTAATGTGAGCCTTTTCCAAAATATCTGGGTCATAGCCCCTATATAGAAACATTTGGTTAGTTCTTGCCGTCTCTTTCACTAGTTCAATCTTATCACTACACAACTGTGAAACACGTACCAATTCTCCAAATGGTAAAGCTACTAACACATGGGGGGGGGTGACAACTGGTGGCATGTAAATATTGATTACCGTCCACAAATTCCCTATGAATATTGGATGAAATACATCTTCCATGCCTTCCGAAATGAGATTGAGATATACAACTTTATTCCCTTTTTGAAGTCCATCAAAAGCAAGACCAAAGGGATTCCTGTGCATATCTGTTATAAAACTCTCTACCTCTTCTTCACCCCCCCCTCACATATAAAAATTAAATCATCAATAAAACGAAAATAAAAATCCACATATTTTTTCATAAAATCCAAATTAAATAGAAATGTTTTTTTTTTTCAAAAAAAGACATAAACAAGTTTGCATACATAGGTTCATAGGTTCATAGGTTCATACTAAGCTAACTGCCCTTGCGAGCCATTTTAAGCCTAGCCAATTATCCCTTGTGAGACTCAAACCCCGCACCTTGTGTTTGTAAGGCAAACACCTTAACCATTAGGCCACCCTCCCAACCCAATATTAGTTTAATATTATATGAATTATTATTACCCTATTATCAACCATAGCTTGCTCATATCTATTTTATCACATTTCTCCCTCAGCAAAAGCTGCCCCCATCGCTGTACCTTGTTTCTGTCTATATAATACATTGTCAAAGTAAAAATAATTGTTTTTCAAACAAAACTCAACCATATTGATGACAAAATGAGATAAAGGACTATCACCCATAAAGTACTTTATCACCTCTAAACCATCCTTATGATGGATGGAGGTGTATAGGCTCTTAATATCAATCACCAACCAATATCTGATTTTATTCCATACTACCGGGGAAATTTTATATAAAAAAATCTACACTATCCTTTATATACACAGGGGATTTGAGAACATAGGGTAATAATGATTCATATAATATTAAACTAATATTGTGTAAAAAATAATTGCAAGCTGAAATAATAGGTCTTCCCGGAGCTGTAACTAAACTTTTGTGTATTTTAGGCAGACAGAAAAAAATAGCTATTTCACCTAAACCTAATCTAACACTTCTGTCCAAAATGTTCTCAAATTCAACCATAGCTTGCTCATATCTATTTTTATCACATTTCTCATAAACCTCAGTATTATTCAAATGTTCCATACACATACTATGGTATTGTAATACATTAATGATAACTATTTTATTCCCTTTGTCTGAGGGTTTAATTACTATGTCCTCTCTTTCGCTTAATATTTTTAAAGCTTGCCATTCTTTTAGAGTTAAATTGTAGGACACTTCATGTTTATTTAATATTACTTTATCACAAATATTTTCACTTCCAAATCCTATCATGGAACCAAATTGTGTAATACATTGATTGACAAAAGGTGGCATAAACTTATTGAACACTGGCATGTGTGAAACATCAATTTTGCAATGAACATTAGAAGCCACATTATTAGCACTAATATCTAAATAACTTTCATCCATCTCTTCATTACAAGAAAAGAAACTATCCCCAGATTCATCATGGAGTAAAGGATTAAATGCTGCATTTTCATTAATAGAATCCCTAGAAAAATAATATTTCAAATGTATTTTCCTCAGAAATTTAAACACTTCCTGTTTGAATATATGCCCTCGAGGCAACACAGTCGGGACAAATTTTAATCCCAAACTTAACACAGAAAACTGTTCTTGGGTCAATTCAGATTGGGATAAATTCAAAACTATGTTCGGTTCAGTACATACCTTATTTTCTGAACCTTTTGTTATGTTGTTGTCCATTTCTAGGTCCCTGCTGAAAATCTGCCTGGTAACCTCTCTCTGGGTTACCGGCGTATGTCCCAAAATTCCTAGTCCGTTTTTGTCCCTGTTGTCCATGTTGCTGCTGGTTAGATGATAATCCCCCTTGTTTCCGAAAAGTTTGTATATGTTCTTGAGGCTGCTGTGGTGGAGGTAACTCTGGAAACTCGCCGCTTGTGTCGAACCGGCTTTCTTCCCCTGACAATACAAATGAAGAGAAAGGCGTGCTCTTAAACCTCATGTGCTGACATTTACCTTGCTTTCCAGCTCTCCGATTAGGTGAATATGTAAAGGCAAGCCCTGTCTCATATTCATTGATGTCCTGCATCAGTTTGGATTTCTTGTGTTCAATCAGCTCCGCTTCCAATGAGAACAGCTTTTCATTAGTTGTTTCCAAAAACACATTAATACTTGCAGAGTTCATGGAATCACTAATTGTCTGGGATAAAACGGCCAGTTCTTGTTTAAGTTTTTTGCGCTTAAGTTGGTCTCTCTCCAATAAGATATGTAACCATTCAGTTACACATTTATCTGCAGATTTAAACCACCGCTCCTTAAATTGTTTATCCACTGGGCAATTTGCATCAAAAGGAGTACTGGGATTTTTTACAAACCTGAGTCCCCTTGGGGTAATATTGAGATCAATGTATCTCTGTAAACCTAAAATATTAAAATAGGTTTCTTTTTCTAATAACTTTCCATATTTATCACAAAGTTCTCGCATATCCAAAGGAATTGCATTGAATTTCAGTCCCACAAACACATCAAAGATGAGGCCAGTACCCAAATTAGAGTGCCTATTCTCCACAGTCATTGCCGGAACCTGTGAAGAACCATTCAAATAGTGTTCCATGGTTCTTTGAGAACCCACCTGGGGGCCGGAACCACTTGCTGCTCCCAACTGAAAAGCTGAATCCTCACGAAATACCCGAGGCACATCTAGGTTCGGGTCAGAAGCCATACCCCAAAATATGAACCACAAATTCTCCTCTTCTCCACAATATGAAACAACTCTGACTGCAAACCACCAATTATGAAAAAGACAACCAGGAAAACCAAATTTCTTTTATTCTTCTAGGGCTTCGGTGTTTCCACCTTCAAGGAATATCAAACAGTGAAACTGCAAAACAAACTTTCTTATATATTACATTCAATTAGCAGCACGTCTACTAATTACACAGCAGTATATCTTAAAGCAAACACTTCCAATTTAATTCATTATTAAGACCATTAGGTATCATAGTTTTGTATTTTAAAATAAAAATGCTTTCTTTATTTTACACCGAAGCGCTAGCAGAATAAAAGAAATTTGGTTTTCCTGGTTGTCTTTTTCATAATCGATGGTTTGCGGTCAGAGTTGTTTCACATTTGCCAGAGAGAAGTGTAGGATGGTCTCATCTTCTTTATTCCTGTTACTCCACCCATGTCGACCAAGGCAGTCCTCATACCCCATTCTACTTGTCCCTATATGTGCATTAAAGTCATCCATTATCAACACCAATTCATGTTGTCCTGCTTTATCTAGTATATTCTGCAGCTGCTGTCTGAATGCACCCTTTTCTTACTAACACAACCCTGCTGTGGGGAATAGGCTTGGATAAGGAATACTGCACTATCATTAGGTTGGAGTCTGATTGCCATGAGTCTGCCACTAATTCAGATTACATTCCTTAATGCCTTCTGAAGTCTCTCTCTCTCACTAGAATTCCTGCACCATTTCTAGCCTGTGCTTCCCTGAGTAGTAGACTCTGCATCCCAAGCCAAGTGACTTTACTGCATTGCCTTTCCATCTTGTTTCCTTGATACATCAGATATCCAGCCTACTCCTTAACATAATGTCATCTCCTTCCAAGCTCCATCCTGTCAGAGACCCTACAATGAGTTTAGCAAATCTTAGCTCATGTTTGGCAGGTTGGTTGATTTTACATCCAGCTTTCATTCAAAACAGCTATCCCAGATAACCCAGGCTAGACAACTGGACACCAGTTGGCCAGTAACTTATTGACCCAGAGCATGGGCTTTATGGCAAGCACTCATTGTCCAGTAGGGCACATACACTACTCCCAACATGCCCATTTGGCAACATTAGTCAAATCACCTAGAGCCTTATTTTACACCATTGAGTGGCTAGCCCTGCCACAGCACACAGTCTATGATCCGTGTTCATCTATCTAGAGGATACTGCACACTACTGTAGTTGTCCAAAGTGGTTGGTCTATACAATTTTGCCATCCATAGTGCACCATGTAGAGTATGTGTTGCTGCCCACAGTCCTATTTTTTGGTTATTTTGAGATGGAAGCACACATCATATTTTTCAGATGTGGGAAGAACCCCAGAGACACTGGGAGCACATGCAAATTTCAAAAAGTATTTTTCTGGAGATCAGGATCAAACCTAGTATCTTATGCATTGCTGGTGAAGACCTTCACCATTATGCCAACTCATCACTTAACTCTGTGCATCTCTCTAGCTTCCAAACATATGCCCAAAGACTGAGGGAAAGCTCAGTAACAGAATCCATCTGACAAAGATAAGGATCTCAGATATGGCAGGTCCACAAATGCTGTCCATTACAACATACAGGTGTGCAACATCACTTAGCAGCAATCAGAGAGATGTACAGTATAGTAGCAGAGTTAGGCAACCAGCCACTGCTCTGCTGTATTCTTCTGTGCAATCCAAGGAATCTATTGCAGTCTGCTAACCATAAGTACAATTTTATACTGTATGTTGCACTTGTAAACTGTAGTTTTGCTATGTTGCTGATTTTTTGTAAAACTGTTCTTGCTGATTTGTTGCAGTTTTTGTCTGCTATAGCATAGACTAGATTCAGATCTGCTCAATCTGGTGCTGTTTGTTAAATTGAGCACTAAACCATACTAACTTTTGTTGGAGTGCGCCCCCCCCCCCCCCCCGCCCCCAGCATCCTTGTGACAGGAACTGGACTACATGAAAAGAAACATGGAAGAGCTCTTGGATCATGTGGCCCAGGCAGGTATGCCCTAGCCCTGAGTAGCATCCTGCCTTCACCCAGAATGATACCATGGTATAAGGACAAAATGATTGACATCAACAATTGGCTAAGTTTCTGGTGTCATTCAAAAAGGATCCGGTATCTGCCTGGGACGATATGATCGATAGACCACAATGCTTTGCCAGAGATGGGCTGCACCTGTTGCCTCTGGGATTCAGGTTACTAGCTAAGGCTCTTGCCACCTCTATAGTGCATTTTTTAGGCAAAGTTCAAAAGACAAAACCACCACTGTAACAGGTACAAGCATGCAAAATCTGAAGATAATGCTACTCAATCCTAGAAGTCTAAACCTCAAAATGCACTCTCTCGAGGCACTCCTAAAAATGGAGAACATCAATATCTGTGCAGTAACTGAGACCTGCTTTAAGGCTCCAGAGAGCACCCTTGCAATACCAGACTACAACTCTTACCACACTTTTTGGACACCAAACCAGGAACAAAACACTAAAGGTGGAGGAGTTTCCATATTCACCAAGGATATTTGCAACACCAGGCTAGTTGCCCAAAACAATGCATCTGAAATTCTCCAGGTGCAACTAACACTAAGTAAGACTGCAATCCAAATTGTAGCTTGCTACATATCCCCCACCATGCCCCAAAATTCTCACTGCAGCTTTCTAAACATACTGGAAAATATTAAGATACAACCAAACAACCTAATATTGGGTGATTTCAACTACCCTGCGATTAAATGGGAAAACTACTCATGTATCAACACCTTTGCCCAACGGTTCTTGTAATTCATAAATTCCAATGCCCTGGACCAACTAATCCATAGTCCCACCAGGGGCTTCAATATCTTAGACCTGGTCATTACCAACATAGGAAATTGATGCTCCACATCTATGGTCACCCCCTCGTTGGTCAGGTCTGACCATAAGCCAGCCACCCTTGACATCCACATCCCTCCCCCAGCCCCCAGTAAGGAAACCTCTGTAAAGAACTTCTCCAAAACCAACTTCATGCTACTCAAGTCAGAAGTGACAAACGTCATGACACCCATGCAGAAGGGAACTGAAAGTTCGACTGCAGAATCCTACACTAAGGCACTGTACGAGCACATCCACTCATGCATGAATTGTGCCATCCCAAATAGAACCAAGATGCTCTCCTCCAAAAAACAGGAAGCCAATCTGGTTGTCCCCTGCCATAAACAAACTTTACAACAAAAGGAAGAAACTGTTGCAGAAAAGAGGAAAATCCCAGGATGCAAAAAACTCCCTTACCAGCCTCAGTAAGAAGCTGAAATTCCTCATAAAATCAACCTAAGCTAGTTACAAAAATAAAATTGCCAAACATTCCAAAGACAAACACAAGGCATTCTATAGCTATGTCAAGAATCGAAATGGCAATGCTCAGATCTGCTCTGAGCTACAACAGAATGGCATTAAACATACTGATCCCAAGGATATTACCAATATCCTGGCAGATCGATTCAGTGCCGACTTCACCCCCCTCTCACCCCCTAAAGGGCCCATCTCAATACCGAAAGATTGCTAAACTCTGGTAATAATGGCCACACAGGTATAAAACACACTATCCGAAGCTAAGAATACAGCATCCGTGGGAACAGACAACATCCCAGGCTGTGTACTACATGAACTACAAAATGAACTGGCACCTCACCTAAGTGTCATGTTTCATCATAGCCTCATCTCAGACTTCGTGCCCACTGAGTGGCGCACAGCTACAGTTATCCCACTCCACAAGGGGCATCCATCTTGGATCCTGGGAACTACTGCCCCATCAGTCTGACGATCCTGATCTGCAAGGCCATGGAACGTATTATCATGGAACTTATAAACAAAGACATTGGCAATCTTCAAACACTGGACCCCACCCAGTTTGGGTTTGTGAAGGGCCGATCTTGTCTCCTGAACCTGATTGACTTTTTTGAATCAGTCTCCAGAGCTGTGGACAAGGGTAAGGCGGTCCACACAACCTATCTGGACCTTGCCAAGGCCTTCAACATCATCCCCCACTCTGGAATCATAGATAAACTTACTAAGCTGGGCATTAATCCCTACATCACTTGATGGGTTGCCAACTGGCTCACTGACAGAACCCACACTGTAAAAGTAGCTGACTCCAAATCCAGCTCTAGACAAGTGACAAGTGGAGTACCTCAGGGTTCAGTCCTGGGACCGCTCTTGTTTGGTATTTACTTCTCTGAAGTACAGACCAAAACTAAGGGACTCTGACTAACAACGTTTGCAGATGACTGCAAACTGGGAGCCATTATTGAATCCCCAAATGATGTGGATATTCTACAAAAGGGCCTTACAGAAACAGATGCTTGGTGCCAGAGCCATGGGCTCAAGCTCAATACCAAGAAATGGATAGTTATCCCCTTTGGGGAAAAAAACATGTACCCGTAAATTGCCACATAGGTGGCAGTACACTAAACACTGAAAGTGTGATGAGAGACTTAGGGACACAGGTAGACAGGGGTCTATATTAGAAGCTCGAAGGTATACTTACCCGAAAACGTAAATGCCGACACGTCTTCATCGAACCGCAGAAACATAGATCGCCCTGAAGTGTGAAATCGGAAACGTCGAATTGTCATGGTTGGCCCTTCTGCGGTGTAGCTCCGTAAGGAAGTGTGCAATAGTTACGAACGTTAGCGTTAGGGTGCGGGTTAAGGTAAGTGCATAGATGGTAATGTATGTGAGATTTAGTGTAGGGTTAGAAGTAGGGTTTTGTTAAGTGTATGTGTTTGGATTATTTAGTTTGTTTGGGTATAGCTTCTTAAGGTAAGTGTGTGATAGTTACGGACCTTAGGCTTAGGGTGCGGGTTAAGGTAAGTGCATACATGGTGGTATATGCAAGATTTAGTGTAGTGTTAGAAGTAGGATTTAGTTTAAGGTTAGAAGTAGGGTTTTGGTTAGTGTATGTATGTGGTTTATTTAGTTTGTTTGGGTAGGTAGTATGTAGAGGGTGGTGGGGTGGGACAGCTATGACGGTTCGAGTTTTTGAATTTCACGGTTTAAGGCATTCACTGTATTCGCGGTTTGCAGAATATGTGTTGGTGTTTTCGTATTCAGTGACTAGGGCTTTTGCGATTTTAATATAGACCAGGTGGACAGTGGTCTCAGCTTCGATAACCACATCACCACAACAGTCAGGAAATCCTTCTATGTGGCACACCTCATCACTAAGGGCTTTTCATCCAGAAAAAAGGAGTTCATTGTCCCACTGTACTCATCCCTCATTAGACCCATTATAGAATACAATGCCCCGTTTGGTATGTACGGCTCAAGATATCTGCAAAAACTGGAAAGGTCACAGAAATACCTCACTAAAAGAATCACAGGCCTAAAGCAGATGTCCTATGCTGACCGTCTAAAAAAACTCCAGCTATACACTGTCGCATATCATTTACTCAGAGGTGCTCTCTGTTTAATATACAAGGTCATGTCAAACCCAAAGCTGTTGGACATGCTATAGTTAACAAAATCCCAATCCCTCAGAGCTACATACTCGAGGGATCTAAACCTTATCATCGCAATGAACTAAACATGCTGGAGGGATAGGTTTCTGACCCAGAGACTCCCCAGACTCTGGAATAGACTGCCCATACATGTCAAGCAGAGCGCCTCTTTGGCCTTCTTCAAAAGGTACCTTGACGATTGGATGAGAGATAGGAAATTCACCCCGGGGATCAAGTCAGTTGCCCTGCTAGACAGAGGTCCAGGGAAGTAAACACTGTGGGAAGAAATAGCCAGGGAATTGTTATGGCTAGGCTTGTATCAGCCCTAGGGCTGATAGCCTAGTACCAACCTATGAACATGTAAGGAAAGTGCAGTTAGGACTCATCTGATAGTAGGTTGCTGGCACATGTCTCAGTTTTGAACTTTTTTATTGGTTAAATTGTTTAATTCAGTTTGCTCACTGTTGCTACATAAGCCCTGCATTTGTGCAGGTTTGAACTTGTTTTAACACAACTCCAATGAGTTAGGTGACCAGCCACTGCTCTGCTGTATTCAGCTGTTTATGCGTAGCATACCTTTTTGCACCATCATGCACTACTGCACAGTGGGGGTAAGCATTGGCAGTTATAGATGCAAAAACTTCATTAGATAAATGTTCTCTTAGTAGCTGCCCGTGATCCAGCCAAGAAGTCTTTAAACTGCCCTTAGCTGTTCAGAGAGCACCCCACCTGTGCTTTAGCCTCTTAAATAATCCCAAAACTACCAAAGCTATGCTACAGTAGTCTTGTGCCATTTAGAGAACTCCCACTAGCTTAGACTCTTTATAGAGCACCCCATTAGTATAGACCCCCGTTTAGAGCATCCAGTTATACCACACCTCCATTTTCTCTCCTCACTATGAAAACAGGATTTAACCTAGCATTATGGATGGTCTCAATTTCCCTCCATTTCTCCTACCAGCCTGATTAACATGAGTATCCTGAGGCAGTGTAACAACTGCCTCATGTACACTGACAACCCTCTACTCCTAAATCACCCAAGTACAATTTGAAAGGGATGCAGCTGCACTAAAAATCTGGAATTCTTGCTCTCTAATGCACAAAACAGTAACCCTGAACAGGTTGTCAGCTCAATATTACACCTTCTACACAAACTATGCACTCAACACATGAACCATCATATGCAGAGGTACTCACCAGAAGCCTACCTAAACACCCGAGACCTTCCAAATATGAACATGCTACACCTAATACAGCACCTACAGCACTGAATACACATAAAAACACAAGCACCGGTGTCTCACCAAATAAGCCCCTAAGGCAAAGCACACCTAACCCAAATTGTTTAGTTATAGGTGACTCCATTGTGAAACACAGATATCCTACTCACCAGGCTGCACAAGGGGAAGGTTTCAGTCAGCTGTCTGTCTGGTGCTAGGATCTGGCTGATCACAAATTACTCCAATGGCATAGTTCATGTTGGTGTGAATGACTAGAGATGTACCTCACTGGACTATATGAAGAGAGACGTGGTTGAGCTCTAAGAATATGTGTCCCAGGCAGGTATGTCCATAGTCTTGAACAGCATTTTACCCTAACCTAGGATGATACCACAATATAAATAAAAAATGATTGACTTTAACAATTGGCTTAGTTTCTGGTGTCATTCTAAGGGGATCCAATTCCTGTCAGCCTGGGATGACATGGTTGACAGACCATTCTGCCCTGGCAGAGATGGTCGTTACCTGTCATATCTAGGCCTCCGGTTACTGGCTAAGGCACTTGCTCCCTAACATTTCCGACGTGAAAATATCACTCACAAGTAAATTAAAGGTTATGCTGCTAAATGCTAGGAGATTAAATCAGAAACTGCTCTTTCTGGATGCATTCCTCACCCTAGAGGATGTTGACCTCTGTACAGTGATAGAAATTTGGTTCAGGGCTGCACAGAGTACCCTGGCCTTGCAAGGCCACAATGTCTTCCACACTTTCAGACCACAAAATGAATGCATGAGAACCAAAGGAGGAGTAGTACCTATATTCATGAGATAAATACACCTCCAGACTGGTTAGGCAGGAAAACTCCATGGAGTTTATCCATGTTCAGCTAACTGTGGGTAAGACCCCCACCCCCTTCAAGTCATCATTAGCTATAGGTCCCCTTCAATGAAGCAAGATACCCATGCTGATTATTTGGACCTACTTGAATCAATCAAATTACAATTAAACACTCTAGCCATGGGAGATTTTAATTATCCCTCCATTGACTGTGAAACATATAAGAATACCAGCATGCTCACATAGAGGTTCCTAGACTTTGCTAACACTAATGCCCTGGAACAAATAGTATGCAAACCCACAAGGGGCACAAATATTCTTGACCTGGTCTTCACCAGCATGGGTGACCATTGCACCACCACAAGTATAGGATCCACATTGGTTAAATCTGATCACAAATTAGTCACATTTGAAGTAGCTATAACACCTGAACCCCTCATAGGTGAAATCAGGCTAAAACATTTCACCAAAGCTAATTATACCCTCCTACAGGATGGCATAAATAATTTCCAAGCTCCTGCTCCCACAGATAGCATTGTCAACTATACCAAGGTGTACACAAATGCTCTGTACAAACACTTACACAAATGTATTGACACAGCTGAACCTGATAGGATCAAAACAAGATCCTCAAGATAAACAGACCTCCCTGATGGACATCTATCATTAATAAGTTATACAAGAAAAAGAAGGAGTTGCTGTCTGACTGTCTAACAGCACTGGACAAACGTCCTGCTCTGCTTGAACAATCAAATAAGACAACTTGTTAAATCATCTAAGGGTAACTTTGAAAAACTTTTAGCAAGCATAGCTAAGGATAACCATAAGGTGAAAATGTTTTAGCAACCATAGTTAAGGATAACCATAAGGCATTCTTCAGCTATATCCATAACTTAAAAGGGAGGACCCAGATGTGTGCTGAACTAGTTGTGGATGGCATCACACACACTGATCCTCCAAAAATAGCTAACCTATCAGCCGACAGGTCTGGTGAAAATATTACCCCCTTGTCCCCAACAAATATTCCACAAAACATTCCCTCCACATCTCCCCCACTTTGCATCTCCAAAGAGCAAGTCATTAATGTTCTCCCCAAGGCCAAAAACACAGCCCCTGTGGGACTTGATATCATCCCAGATTGCATTTTAAATGGTCTAAAACATGGGTTAGCAACTCCATTAGGTACTCTATTCAACCACAGCCTGAGTACTGGTTTTATCCCTGCTGAATGGAAAATGGCAACCATCACCCCCCTTCATAAAGGGGTTACAGCAACAGACCCTAGGAACTACAGAACCATAAGCTTAATCAGCTTAACTGTAAGGCCATGGAAGGAATCATCAAGGGCATTATAAATAAGGATGTAGGTGATCTCCAAACTCTTGATCCAACACAGTTTGATTTTGTATAAAAGGCAGGTCATGCCTGTTAAACCTGGTGGACTTCTTCAAAAATGTCACCAGATCCATAAACGAAAGCAAATCTGTGCATACAGCCTACCTTGACTTAGCCAAGGCCTTCGGCACAGTGCCACATTCTGGCATCATTGATAAACTCTTCCGGTTGAATATCAACCCTTATGTCGTCAGGTGGGTTGCTAACTGTCTCACTGACAGATCACACTCAAAGTTTGGGACTTTACCTCAATCAGCAAACCTGTCATCAATGGGGTTCCACAGAGGTCAGTGCTGGGCCCCTATTGTTTGGGCTATACTTCTCAGAAGTTCAGACCAAAACAGAGGGGCTGTAGCTGTCCAAGTTTGCTGTCCAATGGCAAATTAGGTGCAATCATTGAATCCCCAAATTATGTCAATATACTCCAAGAGGGACTTACACAAACCAATGATTGATGCCAAAGCCATGGACTCAAACTCAATGGTAAAAAATGCATTATCATCTCCTTCAGTAAAAGCAATATCCCTGCAGACTGTCATATAAATAACAATACCCTAAGTAACAACTCAGTCATGAGAGACTTGGGAATGCAAGTTGACTCTAGCCCAAACTTTGACCACAATGTGTCTACTGTGATAAGGAAGGCATTCTATGTCACACACCTCATTAGCAAAGGCATTGCCTCAAGAGCAAAAGATGTCATAACACCCCTGTACTCAACCGTCATCAGGCCAATAATTGAGTACAATGATCCCTTTGCTATATACCTTACCAGGTACCTGCAGATATTTCTAATCAAGAAAATTCAAGGTCTCCAGCATGTCGTACACTGACAGAGTGAAGTCACTATCACTGCACTCAGTAGCATACAGACTACTTAGAGGAGATGTGTGCCTGGCCTACAGAGCAATCTCGGATCCAAACCTAATGGAAATACTGCACATATGCAAATCAAACGAGGCAAGAGTCACCCACTCCAGGGACTTTAACCTGGCCTGCGATGTAAATAAGACTTGCTGGAAAGTCAGATATGTCTCACAGAGGTTGCCACTATTCTGGAATAAGCTACTTATTCACATCAAATAAAGCCCCTCTATGACTCTGTTTAAACATGGCCTGGACGATTGGATGGGAAACTGTAAACTCCTGCTGGGGATTTCACCTATGACCCTCCTAGACATGGGCAGCCTTTGCTAACTAAGACCTCAAGTATAGGCAAGATCCTTTATATTGGGTTTCTCTAGTATTATATTGGGTACACATGACTAGGCTTATAAAAACCTTTAGATCAATAATCCAGTAACCACCTATGAAGTGCACTGTTCCAAAATGCACACATGCCATGCACAGGAAATTAGTATTCAGTTTTAACCACCAAAGAGATACCAGCTGACAGGTGATCATGCAGCATGTAGATACAGATCCCACTGTCAATAACATCCAAATGAACAGCTTTGTCAGGCCAATATTCTCCCAAAACAAAGGAAGAAGCTAGGAAATCACACCAACAGGGAGTTCACAGAAGGCCCATACATACTAAAAAAGACAGAGCAGAGGAGTAGCTTGGGTAAAAAGTCACTGCTCAACCTATGAACAGCATAAAGAGTGCTCATGGGAGCTGCAGATGTTCCACACATACAGCAGACATGTCAAGCAGTGGAGGTGGCCATAGACTGGTGGACCAGACAGGATACATCCCAAAGAGTGCAGCAACTGCAGCAGATATTGTCCAAATCATGATGTTTCCAAAGTAGCATAGGATAGCAAATATGCAGTACATGAGTAAACCTGTAGGACATGAAGCAGGGAGCACTGATACCTGTGGCCAGCAATTCACAGATCCCATGATTGAACCCATAGCAAAAGAGACACAAGAATCCATATATACAGAAACACAGAGCAGAGGACAAGCTAGATGAAGATTGCATACATTTGTGGGGCTATCGTATATGGACATCCAGTACCACGACACAGCCACAAAGGAACTCATAGTGGGTAGATAGGGAGAGGCACTCACATGTGCAGGTGGTATGCTATGGCAATACAGAAATCACATATATTATAAGATGCCTTTTCAGCTAGCAACTGACACCCAGCACCACTACTCTGGGGAAGGGGCAACCCAGTGAGGAACAGTTCCTTCAACTGATCCATATGGTCTTGCCCGATACCAATGACGGTAGCTTTTGTGATGATGGCTGCTTTATAGCATATGGATATAACTCACTTGCATATCTTTGTCCTCGAATGCAAATTCAAGTCACACCTGCAAGCTGCAAGTAACAGATGCCATTTCAATGCACTAACCCTAACTATTAAAAGTCCTCCCTAACCCTTAAACTCTCTCACTGACCCTAATCATAAATCCCCTATCTAACCCAAAAACTCCCTTCTTGACAGTAATCCTAAAACTCTTGCCTAATTCTAAAACTCCATCCTCATCCCTATTCCTAAAACTCCTCTATAACGCAAAAGTCCGTCCCTAACATAAATCTTAAAAAAAGTATCTAACCATAAAAGTTCATCTCTAGCAAGAATCCTAAAAGTCTGTCCTAACCCTAATCCTGATCCTCCTCCTTGATAACCATAAAACACTAATCCTAAACCTAAATCCCTATGATTAAGCCTAAAACTATAACCACAACCCAAAACATTAGCCGCAGGATAAATTAAAGTGAATCTCCAACCTATAACACGTGCATTTCCTATTTTACCTCAGAAGTGCATACAGTTGTCTTTCTCAGCATCACTCATGGTTAATCTGCTCCTGCACAATGTCTTTCTGTATGCTGTAAGTTAAGACAGCTGCTCTTGCAAACCAGTGTTGCAGGAGTGGTGCATGGTGCAGATCCTTTTCTGTAACTCTTCCACACTGTTCTGGGTGTGGACAGGGAGGCCACAGACAGCTCCCTAAGGAACAAAAACTGGGTAGGAAGAATGGTGGCATCCACTGTACCTCCAGGACATGTATGTCATACCTTTTTGGATGAAAAACAACTAAAAGAGCCAGCACTCAACTGGAGCAAATATCTGATTTTAATGTACAAAAACAGACCGGTTTCAGCCCTCAGGGCTTTTTCAATGCCACATTGAAAAAGGCCTGAGGGCCAAAACCAGTCTGTTTTTGTACATTAAAATCCGATATTTGCTCTAGTTGAGTGCTGGTTGTTTTTGTTGTTTTTGACTTTGCTGTTTGAGCCTATGCACCTGCCGTCCTTGCAGAGGTTCTGGTTTGGGGATACCTCTTTGCATGGCCATGAATATTACTGTCACTGAACCACTCCAGCAGCGGTATAGCCTTATGTAAAATCTGCATCCACAGCATGTCATAGGGATCTGGTATTTCCATGGAGTGGAGGAAGCAGACCCCAAACCAACACATCCTGTATTTTCAGCTCGAGTGCAGGAACACTGTCAGGCATACTGTGGTTGGAGATCCAGCTGCTGAACCCTGTGCCAAATCATTTGTCCTTTATGGAAAAAGTCACAACTCAAGAGTGACTTCAGGGCAGGGAAAGCTGCACACACTGCATTGGATTTTCATATACCAGGTCTATGGGCCCAGTTGTATAAACATATAAGTCCTTGTTGGCACAAGATTCACAATAGGGTAATATTTTCTTGTGGGTTACGAGATCATGTTGGCAGTTCTTAATGTCAAACAATTGCTTTATTTTCTCATTTCTGTTTAAATTTAAGCAGTCACACTTGAAAAGAATGAAAGAATGTAAAACATAAACAGGTTTTTAGGTCAGAAGGTTTACTGTAACCTAATTATTGCATGAGCTTAGTTTGCCATCTTAGTTTAAGATAGCAAAACAGTTGCATACTTGATATGATACCTGATAAGACGTGTCACATCTGAAGACCAGAAAAAGCAGTGGGAAATGACCACACCATGTAGGTTTAGTAGAAGATTAGAACACATAAATACCATCTGTGGTTCTTGTATTTTGGTATGTGAATCCGTTTTTAAACTAATCTGATGCCAGCATTTTATTTCTATTAATCATACTATTCCACACATGCATAACATGCTCACGAAGTCCTGCAACCCATACTTCTAAAACTGACACTATTACAATTCGACCCATACTTAAAATACAAATGAATTATTTTTTACTGATAAGCAAGTAATCAGTGTTGTTTTCTGGGTACTGTACTATAGTTTATTGCTGTGTAAATCAGATAAACTTTAACAAGTAATTGTGCTGTTAACATGCTGCTGTTTTAATCATGACATTTTCTCAGGTAAGTCGATCCAATTCATTTACCTAGTAGTATTTTAGAAGTGCTAAGGAACTGCTTATAGAAGGTAACAACATGTACTTTCAGCCAATTCTTGCATTACGCTGCATTTACATATGGAAAAACTAAGGATGCTGGAACGGTCTAGGCCACTGTTTTTAATATATCCCTTCAATTCTTTACACGGCACGTTGGAAGCTTGCAGAAGTTATAATATTAATTCTGAAGTATGGTTTCTTATTCATCACCTTTGCTATTATGGCTAATTCTATTCATTTATAGAAAGTAAATGATTAGATTATTTTATATATACAGAGTGCAGAATATCACATTGTTTTCATTGATCTTGCTTGTACAAATGAGCCATTGTGATTTATCCTGCCCTAAGCATTGTGCCACTGTGGGGAAGAACTCACTAGTAGAAATTATATTCCATTGTCAGTGTAGTTGCAATGTGAATAATTATCAAGTCTTATAAAGACTTGACATACAGCTTACATCCTTCATGACTTTTTTTTTCCTGTCAACCTTTCGCATTCAGTACAAGACTCAGGGAGTTGTTGGTTTCCTGTCAGAATAGCTTCTGAAATAACAGTATATAATACAACATATGCTGTATTTCAGAACTTGCATGTTTCACAACAGCTTACTTTATGATTACAGAACAAATTCATAGTTAAACACATCACCAAATGTATCACACAGGACACTAACAAAATGGCTTCAGATAAGTTTTTGGTCTGAAAACTCTGCCTCTTCATCCCGCAGTGCTGAAGGAGTATTTTAATTTTTAAAAGACAGATAGTTGTTTAGCAATTTATTGCAATGCTGTACACGAAGGCACGTTTTACAGCTTTAACTATTTTCCTTAAGAAGTATAACTTCAAAACACAGTAACTGAATTTCTGAGCTCAAAGGTTGTAACTCTAACTCAAAAGGACTCATTTGCCTTAATGTAAAGAACAAATCAACCACATTGGCAAACAAACTAGTAAAACCAAGAACAGGAATGGTGGCAAGGATGCAGTCAAGTAAAAACAATTTATTTTAAGCACTTTTTGTCAGCCACAAAGAACGGACTTCCTCAGAAACATTTCCAGTGAATGAAAACTTCATTATATATACATAGGTTCAAGAAACCAAGTGCTAATTGCATTCATTATGTTAAAGGAACAGCAACTATTAATATCGTAAAAAATTGTTAGAAAATTATTAAAGAAGCTAAATAACTAAATGTATAGCTATATTAAGTATGAAACAGCAAACACAAACAACATATGTAGTTTAAATGAGACACCTAAATGTCTAAGGCATTAGAAGAATGTGTGTGTGTAGTATATAAGTCTACCTCAGTAAAATTAGTTGATAAACTCAGCGAGTTTTAAATACATAAAAACGTATGTGCTGCTATGACACAGCTTAGTTATTTCAATTCACCTCTTAAGGCTATTTAATTTTAATACACTGCTAATCGAACAGGAATCGTTTAGCCCCAGGAGGCTATAAGCATTTAACCTTACCTGCCAGGCTAATTCAAGTTCCTCAAGTTTGAGGGGTCTCGGACCACCTCTACTGTCAATTTTAGTTTGATCAATGACAATAAATTTAAAAGCATGGCCCTTATGGGAAGAAGTATGTTTTGCTAGAGCATTCTCAAGTTTACATTTTTTTATAGCATATAGGTGTTCATACATTCTGCCCGTAGTCTTCTCTCAGTTTTTCCTATGTAGAAGGCCGGACAGGATGTGCACCTTGCTAGGTATGTTTCAAAAGTGGAGTTACAGTTGTATTTACCCTTCAGCTTATACAGTGTACCATTGACTTTGAAGGAATTAGTTTCTTCCACAAATTTACAAAAATTACAGTTGAGACATTTATGCATACCAGGGTTCCTAACCACAAACCTATCATGCTGTTCCAAGTATGTTTTGAGGTTCTTGCCCCTCCTAAAAGTCACTCTAGGACCTTCCCCCACTTTATGGTAGACATTGGGATACATTTTAAACAACTCCCAATTTTTTCTCAAAATAGCTAGACATTCATTACTATGTGTACTGAATGTAGTAATGAAATTCATAGGGGTGTTAGAAACCTCATGACTAATGGGTCCAACAAAACTGTCACTGGTTTCCTCTAACATAGTTTCTGAGCTTAAAGGTGGCTCAATAGATTTAGCACATAGGAGTGGGACATAAACTCTGTCACGTCTCTTATCAGTTACCTCCTGTATAAGCATATTTAAAAGGGTTTCGGGGTACCCTCTGTGAAGGAACATACTCTTGATTACACTGCACTCATCAACAAACTCTTCATCCAAGCTAGTCATTCTGGAATCTCTCATCAATTGTCCTTTAATGACAGATTTCTTTTGGTGGAAAGGATGGCTACTCGTGTAATGGAAGAAGGTGTTAGAGTATGTGTTTTTCCTGAAGATCCTAGCTGTAAAAGTGTTCAAGACGTAGTTCTTGTTAAGGCATATGTCGAAATATGCGATGGTGTTTGAATTGAATGAGGACGTAAATTGTAGGAAATCAGTAGTGCTATTAAGGTAGTCCAATACTGTCTTACTGTCACCTTCGTCACCATTAAACAAGATGAAGATATCATCCAAAAATCTGGTGTAAAACAAAAAAGTGTTAGAAAACATGTTGTCCTTAAAAACGTACTCTGATTCCCAATATGCCATCACTAGATTAGCTATACTACCCCCACAGGGGGACCCCATTGCAACTCCTACTTTTTGCAAAAAGAATTCATTTTGAAACATGAAATAATTATTAGTTAGAACTAAATCAATGAGAGTTGAAACCAGGTTGATTTCTCTACTGGTTGCATTGTGTTTCTTCAGCATGAGGGCCACCCATTCCAGTGCTGTTTCGTGAGGTATGCAAGTGTACAAGTCTCTCACATCTATAGTCAGAAAGTTGTAGTTCACATTGAAAACCAGTGATTCAATCTTACTTAGAAATAACCAAGAGTCTTTACATATTTGAGACTCATATACTAGGTATTTCTGTAAGATAGCTCCGATGACCTTAGCACAAGAATAAGTAGGCGACCCTCTACTGTCCACTAAAGGTCTCAATGGTGGGTTCTCAATGCTCTTGTGAATCCTATTGATACCGAAAATACATGGGTATCTAGGGAACAAGGTTGTCATATAGTTATAGGCTTTTTGATCAATACTCCCGTCGATAAACAGGTCACCTATACATTCCTTAATGCTGTTGTAGGCTTTTTTAACCTCAGATCATGAACTAGGAGTATATGCTTCCATGTTGAGCAATCTGTTCATACGCTGTTGGTAGTCAGACATACTAAAGACCTCTAAACCACCACCCTTATCTGGTTTACAAAAACATAAGCCCTGTGATTTGAAAAATTGTAAGCAGTCGCGTTCGTCCCTATTGATATTAGTAGTGTAGTTGCTCACAGACCTAGTTTTGTTAGTATATCTAACATCCAGTTCACAACATTTTTCAAATAGTTCTAACACTGGGTGTAGCAGAGGATTATAAGTGCTAGGAACGTAAAATTTGTCCATACTCTTAACACCTTCCTCCATTGCACAAGTAGCCATCCTTTTCACCAAAAGAAATCTGTCATTAAAGGACAATTGGTGAGAGCTTCCAGAATGACTAGCTTGGATGAAGAGTTTATTGATGAGTGTAGTGTAATCAAGAGTATGTTCCTTCACAGAGGGTACCCCAAAACCCTTTTAGATATGCTTATACAGGAGGTAACTGATAAGAGACATGACAGAGTTTATGTCCCACTCCTATGTGCTAAATCTATTGAGCCACCTTTAAGCTCAGAAACTATGTTAGAAGAAACCAACAACAGTCTTGTTGGACCCATTAGTCATGAGGTTTATAACACCCCTATGAATTTCATTACTACATTCAGTACACATAGTAATGAATGTCTAGCTATTTTGAGAAAAAATTGGGAGTTATTTAAAATGTATCCCAATGTCTACCATAAAGTAGGGGAAGGTCCTAGAGTGACTTTTAGGAGGGGCAAGAACCTCAAAACATACTTGGAACAGCATGATAGGTTTGTGGTTAGGAACCCTGGTATGCATAAATGTCTCAACTGTAATTTTTGTAAATTTGTGGAAGAAACTAATTCCTTCAAAGTCAATGGTACACTGTATAAGCTGAAGGGTAAATACAACTGTAACTCCACTTTTGTCACATACTTAGCAAGGTGCACATCCTGTCCGGCCTTCTACATAGGAAAAACTGAGAGAAGACTATGGGACAGAATGTATGAACACCTATATGCTATAAAGAAATGTAAACTTGAGAATGCTCTAGCAAAACATATTTCTTCTCATAAGAACCATGCTTTTAAATTTATTGTCATTGATCAAACTAAAATTGACAGTAGAGGTGGTCTGAGACCCCTCAAACTTGAGGAACTTGAATTAGCCTGGCAGGTAAGGTTAAATGCTTATAGCCTCCTGGGGCTAAACGATTCCTGTTCGATTAGCAGTGTATTAAAATTAAATAGCCTTAAGAGGTGAATTGAAATAACTAAGCTGTGTCATAACAGTACATACGGTTTTATGTATTTAAAACCCGCTGAGTTTATCAACTAATTTTACTCAGGTAGACTTATATACTACACATACATTCTTCTAATGCCTTAGACATTTAGGTGTCTCATTTAAACTACATATGTTGTTTCTGTTTGCTGTTTCATACTTAATATAGCTATACATTTAGTTATTTAGCTTCTTTAATAATTTTCTAACAATTTTTAATGATATTAATAGTTGCTGCTCCTTTAACATAATAAATGCAATTAGCACTTGGTTTCTTGAACCCATGTATATATAATGAAGTTTTCATTCATTGGAAATGTTTCTGAGGAAGTCAGTTCTTTGTGGCTGACGAAAAGCGCTTAAAATAAATAGTTTTTACTTGACTGCATCCTTGCCACCATTCCTTTTCTTGGTTTTACTTAATGTAAAGAACCACCAAATAAATTAACAAAATTAGACAATCACTACTTAAAATTGTTATTTTTTCTAGCACTTGTCTACTGGTTTTTGTAGGTTATTGGTAAATTTGCTGCTCCCTGTGCTTCGATAAACCACAGTACTTGTTCTCCCTCTTGTGATACTGACCATCAGTTCTTCTAACTGAACATAAACAGTGGGTTGATAGGCTCATAGATTAGTAGTAGGCTAATTACCCTTGTGGGCCATTTTAAGCTTAGCTAACTAACCCATGTGAGAATCAAGCGATAGCTAGGATTTTTAGTGGATGTCTTATTTGTCTGACTTGTGTTTAAATATATTGCAGGAGTTTTTAGTTCTCCAAACAAAACATGCATGCATGTACCTGAAGCTTTTATTGAAACAGGGTTCTTATTAATGAAAAAGACATAAAAAGAGATTATGCCATGGTGGTACGGCGGTAGCATTGTTACCTCACAGCAAGAGGTTCCCCTGTTTGATTCTCTGTGTGGCTTGGGAGTGCCTTCTGTGTGGAGTCTGCATGTCCTCCCCGCGGTTGGGTAGCGTTCGAAAGACATGTGTGCGTAAATGGGCGTGCCTTCGTTGAAGGTTGGGCATTGAGCTGGCACCTCAGCGTTTCGTAAAAATCTACTGCCAATGATTAGCGGACCAGAGTTCCGCTGTGGCGACCCCTTACCGGAAAAAAGCCGAAAGACAAACAACAACATAAAAAGATAATATATCATGTTATAGCAACTGCACTCTTTTTTTTTTTTTTTTTTTGTTAGCAATTCAGGACATAAACAGAAATGAAGTAAAAGTCTGTGGGCTTTGTGTCTCAAAATATGTATGTGTCCTTTGGTAATGAATAGTGTTATAGTCTCCTACTATACTTACAAAATGTTGTCCTCATGATAGAAACAGTTATTTTATGCATAGGTTTTAGAATGTGGACAAATAAATGAATATTTGACAGAAGCCATCCTTTACTTAGTATTGCAGTAAATTTTTGTTCAATTTGACTTTTCTGTGATAAAAATACGCCATTATTGATAGATTCCAGTCATACCTGTCAATCTCTTAATGGCAAGAAATCTGGACAAAGACTAAAATAATGGGGGAACAAAGACCCCAAAATAGGGACAGATTTTAAATATTGCTTTTATAAACTTAGAAAGCTGCTAGAATAACAGAATTTGTTTTGGCATGCATCTTCTGAAGGATATGAAGTCTGAAGCTCAAATATATGTCATTATTTGATCATTATTTATGACTTAAATCCTCTCTGATTTGCCACAAAACCACAGATTTTATGAGGAACAGACCAAATATTTGAGACAAAAATCTGGACATTTTACGAAAATCTGTACAGTTGAGTGGTATCCAAATTTAAAGTCTCAGTGGTCACACTGCTTGGTATTCTGTTACTGAAACAAAGGCTACACAAGATACTGAGTTTCAATATATTAGAGGTTTAATATGCATACCCACAATATCAAGAATCCATTTCCAAACATAATATCTAAAACTAGACACAATATGATAACACATTACATATGTTTTGCTTTGAGATCTGAATTAAAGATATCCCTTTTTTTGCTTAGCACTGGAATGGTGAGGAGAGGGTTGTGAAAATGTAATAATTTGGGGTTTGTACCTACTATGTCATTCTACACTGCTAAGACACATTAAGCTAGGATCAGACATGACTAAGCGATCAGAGGCCCTACAATAATGTGAGCATCTAGACCAGAGATGCTCTAAAGACATCCTCTGCGTGGCTACTTCAGCCCACTCATCCAGGTAAGCAAGCAGAGGTCTTTCTCCCTCTTCTTTAAGGCCTCATCTACAGTTAATTTCTGGACATGAACACAATACTGTGGGTCCTAACTCTTTGAGAATGAAGGTGTGATACTGACAAGAAGTTCTGGATTATGGAGCTCACTATTAAACTTTGAAGGCATTTCTTCCTCTGCACCTTTCCTCTAATGTAGGGTCCAGTGACCTAACACCCCTGCTATTTAAATATATAAGCTGTGGAATTCCTATACATTGGTGAAGGGGGAATACTCTGAGATACTGTCGCCTTGGAATTAGTACATATACCACCTCAATATACTTAAATTATCATTGTTCTATGCATCACAGCTGTGGCCCATATAGTTTGCTAGGTTTATCTTAAAAAATATGAGAAGCAGTTGTGCAGGCTTACCACCTACAAATTGAAGACTGTATGCCAAATCTGATGTATCATCATGTAGAGTAAGGCAAATTTATACCAGCCAAGGAATTTTGAAATTCAGAAACTGATAGACCACTTGACCATTGTGATCTGCCCATTACCCTACCTGATGGAGAGGCTGCATTTAGAGCTTCATTGTAACTCATTCCTTGTTACTTCTATTGCTATGATATTCATAGGAGTATGGAGAGAAGATGTAGCACAGATGACTAGAGGGTATGAATTCTACTCACAGTATATGAGAACAAAGTGGACATTCACACCTGTGGTAAGTATAGAGGTTTCAGATACCTGCCACTCTGCATGAAAGTGCTGGAATGGATGACTGATAAATTAATACACAAAGCAGAAGAAATTAAGATAAGAGATGTGCAGTTTGGAATCAGATCAGGATGCAATACAACTGTCCCAGTGTTTGCAATGAGGCAGTTTAGAAGAATTTAGAGATGTTGGCATTCCTAGGCTTGGAGAAAGCATATGACAAGAGTTATGGGAAAGCTGATTTGGACAGTCCTGTGAAGGTTAAAACTCCTGGAAACATTGGAGTAATTAATGGAGGCTATGTATAGGGACTCGATGACACAAGTAAGAACATTGTTTGAACTCACAGAGTGGTTCCCAGTGGGAGTGGGTATGCATCAGGGTTCAGCTCTGAGCCCACTGCTGTTCATACTGGTGATGGACTACATTAGCAAACAAATTTAGGGGAACAGATCAACAAGGCTGCTTTATGCAGATGATGTGGCATTATGAGCAATCTCTGCACAAAAGCTTCATCAAAAGTTAGGGGACTGGTATGCAAAACTGAGGGCACATGGATTGAAACTGAGTACAGACAAGACAATTAGAATGACAGAAAATGTAATCAGAAGACACTGAAACCTGAGATTAAATGAAAAGTAGTGTAGCAGGTTAACAGCTTCAAGTATTTGTGAAAGATGAGGTCAAAGCTAGAATCAAAGTGACTGTAGCCAGCTGGCACAGAGTATCAGGGATAGTGTATGACAAAAGAATGCCAACAAAACTGAAAAGTAACTGTGCAAAACAGTAGTGTTACCAGTACTATTGTATGATACAGAAAAGTGAGCCATGGAAGCAGAACAGTTGGGGAAGCTAGAGTTGATAGCGATTAATTGACTAAGGTGGGAGGTAGAATGCATGCTGTGGGACAGAAAGAAATGAGAATGCCAGACCATACGTCCAAGCAGCTATGGTGGTTCACTCACATGTGCAGGAAAGCAGAAGACAATCTGGTGAAGAGGGTTTGGGTGACAAAATAAGAAGGCAAGAAGAAATGAGGGCATCCAGCAATGATTTGGATGGATAATGTGAAAGAAGACCTGCAACAATCAGGGATGACCTCTGAAAAGATAGGAGAGTGGCATGTAATAGCAACACCCTGATTCCACATAGAAAAATGGAAGAAATGGGGGTTGATGATGATGATGATCAGTAGCATTGTAAGGGTGGGGTGCAGGGGCAGTTGCCCTTGGCATAAAATGTTAAGGGGCACGATCAAAAGCTTTGAGTTCTGCATCTATTTTTTCTGTACCAAAATGCTGGTAAAGAAAAGCACTTCTGAACTTTTTGTAAAGAATGCAAATTTTTTTTTTAAGTCTTCAATTGAAGAGTTGAAGGGGGTGTTTATCTGCAGGAAGCCAGTTTGTTCAAAAGTCATTCATTTACTTATTTTATCTGTTTTGGATAGCAGGGAAGCAGCAACTTATCCTGGCATTCAGCAGTTATAAGACAGAACATCAATACCGGAGAACATACCAGTCCATCACAGGATATACACACATACATGCACACTGCCCATTTGGACACCTCCTGGCATTTTAGAGGCGCACAATTTTACCTGACAGTGTTTTGGGGATGAAAGAGGAACCTGGCAATGCCAGCAAAACCTGCAAGGACAGAGTATGGGCTTATGGGCTCCGCAGAGAATATATCCCACATAGTACATATCCAGTAAACCAAGAACTGTGAGTCCACAATGCTAAGTGCTGTACCACTGTGCCACATACTGTGAGATCTAATCTGGAGACATGGGGCCTTTGTATTAATGTTCCTGAAATCATATTGTCATATAGTGCCATTGTGTATTTTTGGGTCTATGTTATATTAATGAAAGCTTTAAACAGTGAATACATACTGCCAACCCATAAACAACGATCAACAAGTAACAGCAATGTACATCTTCATCAAAAATATGCATCTCGAATTGTCATGGTCATTGCAAACAAAGTATATGAACGTGTGATGTGAAAAATGTATTCAACGTACATGTCTTGTATATCTCCAAATGTACATTAAGTTTAAAGTAAAATAATGTAACCTTATTCTGGTCATGACATAATATCTTACAAGTTATTTATTTCAGAATCACATACATACCATACAAGATTAAAAATAAGGTGTACCAATATTATTACGGAATGCAAACAGGAACTACTTAAGGAGAATGCTGCACGTATGGAATGTGTGCATATGGCATTCTTAGTTATGCTATTATGGCTACAAAACTGCTGACAGCTCCTGGTGTGATAGGGAATTGTTACAGTACTGTCAGGTCTCAAAAAGGAAAAGACATGTTACTAGTAGATTTTTTTTGTACAATTTGGAAAATGTTCTCAAGAACAGGAAATACTGGTGTTGTAGACTTAAGTATGGGCAGAAATGTAAAGGAAGGGCTATCACTGCAGTACAGGGCGAAGAGGGAATTCTACTAAAATCAGCTATTCATGATCACGCTTCTGATGCAACAGAAGTAGCAAGATACAAAGCATGTGATAAGTTAAAGCAATGTGCAGCCATTTGTAGGAACACCCCTGCCCTAGTTGTTGATGTGGTAGCTAGCACTTCTGCTGAAAGTACTGTTAGTTTACCTACTAGAAGATCTATGCTGCAGCAAGTTAACAGAGTTAGGCAGAAAAATCTCCTTACACATAGCACACCAGCTACTTCCCTTACTACAGTTACTTTACATGACTATACACTAAAGCAGTCTACATTTATTCAGGAATGTAAAGAAGACATACACACCAATTTACATGTGTTGGTATTTTCCACTGAAGAGAATTTGAGAGACCTCTGTAAATCTGATATTTGTTTCATTGACAGTGTATTTTTGACAAAAGGACAGTTCTGTCGACAATTGTATAGCATTCATACATTGATCTCATATGGTGGCAATCAAAAATGTGTACCTCTTGTGTATTGTTTAATGACAAAAAAGTCATTTAAGTCATATAATTTCATGTGGGAATGTGTCTTTAACTTGCTGTATAGAGTTCAGTTAACAAGCTACAGTAAAGTACCTACTGTGTGATTTTGAGTTGGCTGCTATAAAAAGTATTACAGTTAACTTCTCTAACATGCCTTGCAAAGGTTGTCTGTTCCATTTCGCCCAAAATGTGCGGCAAAAAGTACAAAGTTTGGGGATGTCACAGCTGTATGGTACTTCAGTAGAATTTCAACACTCTGTGAAACAATTAGTAGCGCTATCTTTTGTTAAGGAAAGTGAAGTTATTCCTGCTTTTCATGACTTGGGCAAACATTTTCCAAGTGAAGGTAAAGAGTTGTTAAGTTACTTCTCAGATGTGTACATGTTTGGACGTGCTCGTAAACAGTTAACTTGAATATCAGGCAGTCCTCTTTTTCCACCAATATATCCTATTTCATTTTGGAATTTTTTGTCATTAAACGAGATGGTGCTACCTCGTACTCAAAACTATGTGGAAGGCTGGCATAGGTGAGTCAGGTGTTTGCTTGGCAGGAGAATATCCGATATTTCAGCTGTTATTTGATGAGTTGTGATTGCAACTGATGTCAGCATGTCCACCGTCACCAAAAAAAAAAAAAAATCTATTGAACGGCAGCACCATTTTCAAAGTGTACTGGAGAAAAAAGAAGACTATAGTACACAGGAGTTCCTAAAAACAGTTGCAATGTTACTAAAAGTATAGTTCATTACTATCTCCTAGTTATACTGTATGCATCAAAAGCATTATTCACAGTTTTATTTACGTATGCAAGAAGAATGCACATATATTAAATGTATGACACAATACTGAGAATTAATCACGGGTTATTTGACACATATTTCCAGGCAATTCATTGTACAGTTTTGCTTAGTGTGTTTTCTTTATGTGTGCAGGGGAATATATATAGTGAAAATGTCTTGGGAATGTTTCTTTATGTTCGGGTGTTGGACATATGTTTATTTAGTTAAGTACACCAGGATCGGGATGTTGGCCAACTATAACAATTCAGCGTTCTACATCTCGATGTATGTGTACTTCGCTGTTCTGAACGTTCGTGTTATATGTGTCGATGTGCTAGTATTCGCTGTTTAAAGCTTTCGTTAATATAATATAGACCCATATTTTAATGTATACATTATCTAAACTGCATCACATTCTTTATCATAATGGAATTCTAGGCTATATATTCAAGGAGCCTTTTTCAGCCTAACCATGTTTCCCAATAAAATTTGATAGGAATTGGTTCCCATGGGTTTTGTGGGGGTGTATATATTTGGATGGCCGAGGATTTACAAGCTTCCTCTCTGTCATAGAGGCATAATTACCAGAACATGGGTGTATTTATGTTTCCCTTTCCACTGATCCAAGTTTTACTTGAATAAGTGCAGGGATGAACTCTGCTTCATATCAGGGATGAACTCTGCTTCACATGGATTGGAATCTTGTTCGAGAGAAGGAAAAGCCTCTAAGATATATACCTGTTCCTCCATCATGTCCTGTTTATGTTGCAAGCAGGGTTTAGATCCCTGTATTAGATGTTCCTGATATTGTTTGTTTTACAGATGTGCAACAGGTCCATCATGGCTCCACTGGAGTATGCTTTGTAGGCTAGGCAAAGGAAGCCTCTCACCAAACTGTAGGAGATAGAATATAAGGACAAGGCTTTGAGGCAGTCCACATAGGATGTCTTTTCAGCATCAGATATGTTTGTGAGGAATCTCTGAGGATGCTCCAGTTGTTGCATATCGCTAGCCAGGTACATACTGGAGATGGCATTGTACAAAATAGCTGGTCTTATAAGACCAATGACATGTTTGGATTTAGATGCCATACCTATGATTGTAAGTTGTACAGCATAGAAAGATTTTGTCAGAACAGCAGACATATGATGGTCAAATGCCAAATCACTGTCTACATGTGGTTTCCAAATCCCTGACTACAGAGTCTATACTTAGGGTGGTATTGTCACTGTAGTAGCTTGCTGGTGTGACCATCTTTCCAAATGATACTACAATGCACTCTTTGGCATTGAGTTTTAGAACATGACTCTGGCACCAGTTTTTAATCTGTGTGACGTCTTCTTAGATGATATTTATGTCTTAGAGAAGATTCATTTACTGCTCCCAGTTAACGATCATCCTCAAACTTGGTCAACCAGAGACCCTTGTTGTTACCTCTCACTTCAGGGAAGTAGAAGCCAAAAAGGAGCACTACCAACACTGAACCCTAAGACACCCCTTCTATTAAAAAGCCTTTTTGTGGAGGTAGTCTATCCTTTTCTAATGCTCTTGGGTCCTGTCTGTAAACCAGCCAACTATCCAGTGGGTGAAGTAAGTGGTTAGACCTAATTTGGTAAACTTTTATACAATTACCAAGTGAGGTGTCATATGTCTTGGTCAACTTAAGGTAGGCAGTATTCACTGTTTTGCTCCTGCTCATTGCTTTGATGACTTTCTCAAAGAAGTCCACCAAGATTTCCTGTAGATAAATCCAAACTGATTTGGATCCAATGTTTTTAGCTTTCCTATGTCATTATTTAAGATATCCATGCTTATCCTGTCCATGGCTTTGCAAGTCAGGATTATGGGCTGATAATTCCCCAGGTTCATGGATGAGCTACCCCTGTTCAACGGGATAACCACTGCAGTCTTCCATTCAATTGATATGAAACCTCTTTGAAGGCTGTGGTTATATAGTAATTTTAGTAGGCACAATATTTTGTGTTTCATGCTGTTAAGGAGGCATCCTGGCATATTGTCAAGACCCATCAATGCAGTGTTATTGGCTTTGGAGGATGCCTTGAGTACCTGCTCTCTTCCTTAGTGGGGAAGTTATGGATGCAGATATTTCCTGACAGGCATCTGGCCAAGGGTGGTGGGGAGGCTAAAACTGGAGCTAACTGTCAGACTGGAGTTTGCTGTGTCTTCTGACACCATTTACAGGTGATTTGGTACACTGTCATGTATTTCCTTTGAGGTTAAGGACATAGCTGAAAAAAGCTTTGTGATTGTTCTTAGCCTGAGAGGCTAGTTTTACCTAAGATTTGGCTTTGGTAGATTTAATTAGACCTCTGAAATGCTTGTTTGGGTTGATGAGGGATTTTTTTTACCCTGCTGGCTATTGCACCTACTAAGCTTGCCATGAATTTCTTGCTTTTGTTATACAACCTATCGATTTTGAGATTTCACCAGGGTGACTTATTTTTTTGAGTAGATCTTGCACTTTATCAAGGTGGATAGAGCTGGCTCAATGCAGCTGTTAAAATATGATTATACAGAGCTTCTGTGAACAATTCCACATATGCAGCTGTGTTCTCAAGGTTTGGGGGGCTTGAAATTTCACAAGGGTGTCAGTACTAAGCAGTACTATCTGCTTTCGAAGTTGTCATGTGCTGTTAATTAAAATGTGAAATTTAATTAATGAATTCTGTTTTTAAGATTTTAATTACAATCAGTCTCATTTTTTTTTATTTTTAAAGCTTTTGTTCGGCTTGCTGTTTTCTCTAATGTTGATGACAAAAATGCAATGCAGTTTACCGGCCCAGTGGAGGACTTGTTTGGTTACACTGTTCAGCAGTACGAAAACGAAGAAGGGAAATGGTAAGCAGACACTCACTTTATTTGAAATATAAACACCCTGTTATATTTGAATAGTTTAACTGTGACCAAGTGCCGAAGCATTATTTTATTGTACTGTATATGCTACTCTGCTGTTTTGTCAGTTTGTAGTAAACTCCAAGGAACTACTCCCCAGGCTCTGAAGAATAAAAGACTTTATAGTGAAGCAGCCTTCAGCTCTGTGCACTATGGAAAACAACTGACACAGCTGTCAAAATGTTACAGCAGTTGAGGATTTTTTTAGATTTCAGGTAAATTGTTCCTCAGTGTTCACACTTTGGACAAATGTTCATTACTGCATGCAAGTATATGCAGGGCAGCCATCAAGTCTGTACCTGGTTCTCACATTTTAAGCAACACCCTGTCGCATCATATAATTTAGTTTTAAGGTGTTTCAGTTGCCAGCACCATTGCTGAGGATATAAAAATAATATAGGTACACAAATTGTTCTGTAATATGGGAGATTCAGCCTGTATCTGAAATGGATAAGTTGTATGCCATGGCAGTGAACAATGAAGACACAGTTGGTGGATATATTCTAAAAAATATACTGTATAGAAATGACAATCCATTATTGGCCTTTATGAACACAACCCAATCCGGCCAAGGAGCCATTGCTCATGAGTCAGAAGAGCTGAATAAGCTTATAACATCTTTTGAGAAGAAGGTACAAACATACAAGAGGCTCCAGTGGCAATGGCTGAACTTTTATGCTTATCTGGAGCTGGGTATAGTACTTAGAGGCCTTAGAATACTAAAAATGCCAAGTTATATGAGTACGTACCCTGATTTACTGGCGAAATGGCAACAACTGAATCTTAAGTTGAGTGCCGATTACATGGTACTCATGAATGTCTTTTTCTCTACTATCGAATCCAACCTAATGGAAGAAATTGCAAGGTTGGAGACTGATGTGAATGTGAACCCTGCCTTTAACACAGCAATAGCGATCTATCAGAACATGCTTGACAGACTGGCTTAATTAGATACGAATCTGGAGAACGTTAAAAAAGGAAAGCTGATTAGAGATCTAAATGATTTCAAAAATGGTCAGATTTTTTCTTGCCAAAAGATAAATCCAATAACATCAAACATAGAGCTAAGAGAACTTTGTTGGATTGTCTTGACAGTTTTAGTGGTGAGAATATAGATTTAACCAATCACGGAGAGGTTAATGGGAAAAATAGCGAACAAGTTTGACTATTGGTAGTCTAAGGACCAATGGAGTAGAGAGAACTGATGCTGCCAGTGAATCAGCAAGGCTAAATCGAGCCATTTTGATTGATGTTGAGTAGAAAACGGGCAACCAACAGGAGCCTGTTCAGAGCTTACAAAGCTCACAACAGTTACATGGGGCACACTCAATAGATGAATGCATATGTAAGAACACTGCAGGAAATGTGAATATGAAGATACAAGAGGATTTTTCAAAACTATTCAAGTCTGTAGTCGTGAAGTTAGTTCATAGTTTAGTACTAGGCTAACTGCCCTTATGAGCCATTTTAAGCCTAGCCAATTACCCCATGTGATTATCAAACCCCACACCTTGTGTCTGTAAGGTAAACATCTTAACCATTATGACAACTGCCTACACAAAGAAAGTGGAAATAAAGCCCAGGTCGACTTCACGAGGGAGGTCAGGACAATACTTGTATTCCCTGAAGTGGGAAAATAGCCTACAAGGTCAGAACATGATGGTGTGGCCAAAATAGGTACTGTAAAGGGGAATATTTTAAATTTATCAAATTATTCTTTATCATTTGATTATATAAATATTCTGGAAAGAGATATGAAGTTTATACCAAGTGGTGCTAATAGTGTACCCAATGCGCTCACTGACCTGAATTATTCACAAGGAACTTAAACCTAAAGGTACTGTTTAAAGACTCTAACGTGAATGTTAATAATAAATGCAAGAGCGTGAGTACATTTGTTCATTATAGTTTGCCTATTATTTCAGCCTTTTATGATTTATGTGAAAAAGAGATCAGACAATTGTATAATGAAACTAGGCCACGTAGATTTTTCAACTTGTCTAGAAATGAGCGAGCAGCTTTGAGAAAGCTAGACAGTGAACACAACTTAATTATTAAACAAGCTGACAAAGGAGAGCGATTGTTTTGTTTAATAAGGATGATTACATGAAATGTATGTATGATTTTTAAATGATGATAAAACTTTTTTGAGAATAGATTTTAATGAAGTGAGAAAATGTATTTCTAATATAAATATAGCCATATATGAGATGTAAATTCAGAATGAAATGCCTTTGGAATTGTTCAACTTTTTACTGTGCCATGTCCAATTTTATCATTTATATATGGATTACCCAAATTACATAAGTCTTTCACCAACCCCCAACCCCCCCCATGAGACCAACTGTCTCATGGAAGGGTTGGATAACAGAACCCCTCTCGGTTTATATACAAAATGTATTGAGCAAATATTTGCATACTTGTAAGAGCTATATAAAGGACTCTGTCGATTTTTTAATACAATTAGCTAGGTGGTTTAATGGTTATAAGCCTCTCAATTTTTTGTTTGTATGTTTAGACATTAATTCGCTGTCCACAATAATACTGAATCAGTATGGAGTGGAAGCAATACGTTAGTTTCTAAATATGTAAACTACTATGCCACATAGTGAGATAGAGAACATTTGCCGGGTTACTGAAATTATCCTAACTAATAATATTTTCTTGTTCGATGGGAAACCATATTTACAAACCTTAGGGGTTGCCATGGGTATGCCCTTGGCTAATACCTATGCTAATTTGGTACTCAACCAATGGGAAAAGAAATATATTTATAGGAATGAAGGTTATGTAAATGCAAATGTTCTTTTCTATAAGAGATTTGTGGACGATTGCTTTCTGCTCTGGGAAGGGAATGAAATGAGTTTAAGAGAATTTGTGCAATATTTAGATAATAGCACAAACCTTCTAAGCTTTAAGATGGAGTGCTCGTCTGAATCAATTACTTACTTGGACATAAGACTAGAAAATAAAGATCATAGTATTAAAACTAGTGTACATAAGAAAATGGTACATGCTAATAGATACACACATGGAACCAGCATGCATGGCCCACATATTTTTAAGGGCATAGTAAAAAGCCAATTTTGCAGGGTGAGTAGATTGAATACTGATGGGAATATTAACATACAGCAAATGAATGAGATTGCTTTGGAGTTTACTGATAGGGGCTATCTACCAAATATGGTTCATCAGGTGATGGATGAGGTTATAAGAGAAAGGAATGGGAGTACGGTCCCTTATTTCAAGCAAGTTAATGAATCAGGGGATTTGATAGGACATACTGAGAGGAGAATGATTGACAATAAGTTAAGATATGTACTAGCTTGCAATAATAGGTCACAAGATATTGAGAAAATTATTAGAAAATACTGGAATGTACTATTAATTATGCCTGAAATAAAAGGGATTATAAATGATTATCCTGTATTTGCTTATAGGAATGAGAAAAATCTTAAAAGTAGACTCTGCTATAAGGAATTACAGGCAGGGAGGTATAAAGAAAGATCTGAAAGTTGTAGGAAAGGAACCTGTCTCTGCCTTGGATGTAGTTGTTGTAAGGATGTAATTACTGATCCTTTCTTTACACATCCTATCAGTCAAAGAAAATATACTTTTTGATAACTGTGCTAGTTGCATCACAATACGTGTACTGTATTTGGCTACTTGTACATTATGTCTAGCATTTTATGTGGGAAAATGCTCTAGAATGTTAAAGGAACAAATCATAGAACATAAGTCTGCAATTAAAAGGAATGTAGAAACAAATGCTTTGGCAAAACATATACATAATAAAGGGGACATGCATAGTTTTAAATTTAGAGCTATAAAAGTGCTGCAGAAAAACATAAAATGTGGGATATGAACAATAAATTGGAAAATGCAGGATTTGCTTGGATTTTAGAACTGAATGCAGATAAAATTCCAGGCTTGAATGGGGCAGCAACCCTGAAACCAGTTCTGCAAAAAAAACAAACAAAAAAAAATGACATTGCAGTAATTTGCACTTTTGTGTTGATTAATTGGTTATCTAATTTTTAATTGATTTTCTGTTGTGATTAGTTGGCTGTGTCAGATATGTATATTTAAGAAATGGTTTTGCAATCATATTTTTATACACCGAGTAGGGGAAAACCCGAAAGCTTTGTTTTTTAAACTTGTTAAATTAACAAACGTTTCTGCTGTTCATTTTCTTTGTTTTATATGGGAGATTCACGGCAGTGTGTTTTTGTTATACAAACTCATTATTCTTCTTTGAAATGAATTAAGTTTGGGATTTGTAATCTAAAATGCATATTTCCTTCCTGCTTTTGACAATATGATTTTAAAATTATTCTGCAGTCACATTGAAAAAATTATACATGCTGGCTAGGGCTTAGGCAGCAAATGTAGAAGTTTTTAAGGATTTCTGACAGTAAGATCAGAAAGCTCTGAATTTCAAGAAATTCAGACACTGTATGGAATCCATTGACACACAGTAGTTTCTCACTAATAGCCCGATATTTTCACCAGCATTTTTTTCAAAAACTAAGGCAAAATATTCATAGTCAGCTTGCATAGGACACATATACACTGCTGTGTGGGAAGCAGCCATCTGCAGGCAAGTTACAAATCACAGTACCAGCTAGCACTACTGGGCAGTAAGGATAACAGTGTGAGAAATGGTATATGCAGATGATAGTATAATGACATGCAAATGAAAGCATGCAGCCTAATCAGTACATAGTAAGAAGCAAAGTTACATCTCTAGCAGATCAAGATTCACAGGCAGGAAGAGCATTAGATGCTCAGCAAGTTGCAAACTATTATTAGACCAAAGAACATGTAGAAACTTGTAAAAATGCAATAAGCTTAGATGCTTGGAACAGCAGTAATGTTCATAAGCCAGCAAGGCAGTGGTAAGGGGGTGCAAATGAAAATGGTATCGACAACAGATTAGATAGCATTAGGTAACCGATCAGCACTAGACAGGCATTTTTTGTATGGACAGAGGTGTCATAGAGGCATTGGTTAACATGTATCTCCCACAAAACAAGATCAGGAGGAATACGTGGACTTCCTTTAGTGATGGACATTGAGGTATACTGTACATAGCTTTTACCATACTTGCTACAGGGACACACTAACTATATCATAGAATGCTGGCCTGCAGAATACTCAGTAATTCCTGTACCAAGTATTCCCACATATTTATGAGTGTATCTCTTTCCCTACTGCACCTGGAGAGAGAGAGCCAGAACCATGCATGGTGTTTATGGTATCAGTACATGCTTGAAGTACAGGGTGGTACAGATTTCACACATGCGAAAATAAAGGTCCCACCTTGTGTTAATACACAAAGGTATATAGAGGAAGGGCTATCATTCCATATGCTGTCAGGCAGTGTGGAATGTTCATGAACGGATAATCAGTATATTTGCATAGCACCCTGTAGATACATAAGTAATTCTTTGTCAGTTGAATTTTCTCATACTGGAAAGATATATTGGTCCAAAAAGTATTACACTTGTAATAGTGAGATGGTGGTTTATATAGCCCAGTGTCTTTCATGTCCAAGCTATTACATAGGTATGACTACAAGTTGTCTTAGGAAAAAGAATTAGTGAACATATTTTAGCCATCAAGAAAAAATATTTAGCTAATGCGTTAGGAAGACATTCTGTAGCATGTAATAATTTTAAGAAATCCACCTTTTCTGTTTTAGATAGTGTTCCCCAAAGAATTTTTATGGGAGATAGTAAAGTTATTCTAGAATGCAAAGACTCTCTTTGGCAGTTACACGTAGGAGCAGATTATGCTCCTGGTTTAAACAAATCAATTAATATAAAATGTTTTTTACAAATGAAAAAGTAACATGTTTGGTATATGTGTTATATAAACATTTTGTATAAGCATAATATAATGGTGCTTATTTTTATTTTAATTCTTTTACATGAAACTAATTAATTTATTATGACATAATTTAGCATGTGATCAATTTTATCATTATATAAAGTTCTTGTAGGGTGGAGTTCTAATTGTTTCTGAAGAAGTTCACGAAATAAAGTGAATGAAATCGCTAATCTTGGTGTCCGTATTTTCCTAAGCTATTTGGACTAGACCATTAGTGTTTATTCATTTGCCTTGTCAAAATTTTTGTGACAATCTTTCTAATATTTGCACAGCACCCTGACGGTGTCCACATTTCCCACATATGGCACACAGGTGATCTATGAGTACACAATTCAAGACAGAAGAGAGTGAAGCTGATTATCCCTTATATATGTGAGGCCCAGATTTTTAGATGCAAACAATGGCTCACATTATGAAGGTATACCATGGACACATTTATCTGCTGCCAGTCATACGTGCATGCATACATAACTTACTTATGGAACATATATATATATATATATATATATATATATATATATATATATATATTGGCATTTGTGGCCTGCCAAGACATCTCCATGCAGGAATACTAGGAGATCATCCTCGTCAGTTAGGCTTGCAATAGAAAGATATACAGTCTGTGTGAAGTTTCTCTCACTGAATTTCTCATTTTTTGTGCTAAAATTATGCACTTTACTATGGGTAATATTTGGTGAGGTTTAACAGTACATGGCATTTTCCATATTAGAAAATCAGAATCTCTGAGCTGAAACACATACTTCTTACATCACACATGCCACCAGAGAAAGACTGTAAGACTGACCTGGTTGTGGCAGAGAATATACTAGTGAAGTTTGAGATGAACAATTAGTTGCCCTGTTTCTGTGACATTAAATACAAATGTGAGAGACTGGTATTACATGCCTTTGGGACAACATTGAATTGCTAGAGTCAAAGTCAGATTTTGGTTTTGGTAGCAGAACTGATATAAGTCCCCCCCCCCCCCCCCCCCCCCAAGCAGGAAATAGCCTTTGTTTGTTTGTTTTTCTCAGTACTCCACTTATACATCCAGGATGTCTGTGATGTCATTTTTTTTTATAAAGTAGACTGTTATGTTAGAGCAGTTTGTTTTTTTATTGTTGAAAATTCTCATTCAGGCACTGGACAAATTTCCTGGAACTACTGTTTTTTTTCAGTCAGTTTATTTTTGCAAGCATACCAAGTAATACTGAAGACAAGACTATTCTCTTCTCTAAAATAGTGTGCTGTCTGTCATATAATACGCATTCCTCATCCTGGCTGATCCTGTTGTACTTATCTGCTAATCAGACCCATGACCATGAGAAAGCACTCATGCCTTGCTGATTTAACATTTGAATAAAAAAATGCATACTCATGTTAATGTCTTGACTCAGACCATTACACAAGTCTCATCTATACCTAGAGCTTATTTTGGATGATAAGTGGATGTTTCCCAGTTCATTGTTCTCTTTCACAGCATTAGAAATAGCATTATTTCTTTATTTACACAGCTAAGCAGAATAACATTTCAAGACTGAGTGTAGGACTAAGTAATTACCAGACATGCAGCCCATATCCTGTCTGTAGACATTACAGCAGAGACTTTTGCCGATTACTTGCCAGCATAAGTCATTTGGGAGACCTCGCTGGTCAACCCCCAGCCCCTTTACAGAAAAAAGCCTCCTCTTTTCTCATATTCTGTCATACTCATGTTTAGATTTTGCCCTTTCAGCATAATGCTGTATGACCTAATGGTATTCAGCCTAGCATTCTTGTGGAACTGAGGAGAGAATGGAAACTATCACTGACAAATACTTTTAATGTCTCATCAAAGGAGGGAAAGGCTGCTTCTAGTGTGCTTGAAGAGAGCAGATGCGATAAGACAGACTCCGGAAACTGCAGATCTATTAGTTTGAACTTAGTTGTAGAGAAGGTGATGAGCACACTGCTGATGGAACAAATTTCAGAATATCTGAAAGCTTTTGTAGCACAGGACTCAAAATCATAACTGATTACAAAAGGAACATATTTATTAAGGTATTTTGACACTGTAGTCCTCACAGCTGAACAGACAGCATGGGAAATGTGGACTGCTTAGAGTTCTCAAACTTGTAGCTGAGGTATGGAGCAGTGTTGATGCAAATATTCTGAAGTAGGGGCTACACACACAAAAAAAAGGAAGAACAAGAAATGGACTAAACTCGATCAGTCTTCAAAATAAAGTTAAAAAGAAATGTGCTAGAATACTGGTATCACTAGGTACTAAGTTTCACCAGTAGTAAACATACTGGCACTGTTTGCAAACAGATAGTTAGATGACAGCAGAATGTGTGCAGTTCTGGATGCCCAGCAGCTTGTTTAATAATATAAGCAAGATAGAGGTGTCAAGTAGCAAAAAGAATGCAAGGCTTGCATCAGAAACCTTATGAAAAAGTGAGGCGCTAATGGGTGCCATTCACAGGAAATGAGGTAGAAAGAGTATGGGGCAGAGCATGATAAAAAAGTAGATAGCCATGTTCAAGCATGTATCCTCATTACAAAATGTATATATGAGAAGGCCGGAGCAAGGATTCAGGATATGAGGTGAGCAATTTAAGAAAGAGATAAATGAAATATTATCCTGAAATGGTAACATATTGCAGCAGCCCTCCCTGAAGAGGTGGTAGAGCAGAAAACAGTGACTGACTCCATATCTCTCATCCTCTTAAAAGAAATCCGAACAAATGTAAATAAAATGGGGAAAAGGCCCAAAAATAGGGACATATTTTATATTTTGCTCTCATAAACTTACAAAGATTCCCTGAGTAATGGGTTTTGCATTCACATGCATTGTCTGACGGATGCAAAGTCTGAAACTCAAACATCTTGTCATTATTTACTGATTTCAATCAATGAATTTCCAGGAAACCACAAATTTTATAAACAACAGATAAAAAAATATAAGGCAAAAATCTGGACATTCTGTGAAAAGCTGGACAATTGAGAGGTATTAAAACTGAAAATGCAAGGGACAGGTGTAAGGTCACTTTTAAGAGTATGAAGGTAGTGATGCGCTTTTAGATAAGTACCTACAGCTTATCCAGTAAATAATGACCAACTAGGCCATGTCATCATTAGCTGACATCAGAAGTATTTTCTAAATGGGCTACCATTAAGTTTTTGTCTCATAGAAGAAATACCAAAATATTTCCACATTAAATTTGGTGCTGCATAAAACGTCCTGGTCTTTTACAAAAAGATGTGAACAAAATGTACATGATGTTGATGGAATCATTTCCCAAAAAATAAATAAATTAAGGAGAGGTGTTTGTGTATGCGTGAATTATCAGAAGGTCCTAAAAATGATTTTGACATAATAGAGAGCAGTGAATGCAGTACATCAATGCCCAAATGTTTTTAGTCTGTTCAAACAACAAACAAAAATGAAAGATATTCTGGAATTAAATATTTTATTAAATGCTAAAACTTCTCCACCAGACAGCATATAAAACATCATGTTAATTAAGAATGAATTTTATAAGCATAAAGAAAGAAATCGATAATCCAATAAGTAGCACAGCAAGGAAGCAACCAGGCACTTTCTTATGTCTCCGCAGCATAAAATTTATTATAAACACAGAATAAAAGTTTTATAGAAACAGTAAGCGCTTTTGCTAAATAGCTTCTTCTAACTATAAAAATGCAATAACACACTGACATCTTTAAATAAGTTAATTCTAACTATCTCCTAACAATCACATCAATTCTATGACCAGCATGAGTCAAATTAAAGGTACAGACACATTTTCTAAGAGTTTTTGCATTAATACACCGTTGGATAAAAATATTTATATAAAAACAACATTTATAAAGGTGTGCATGCATAATATACTAAAATAAAGGACCGGGTATCACATATATTAACGTATGTAAGAAGTCAGAAAATCATATTGATTTCTGACTTCATTTACTTACCCTTCTATTTTTCAGTAAAGGTTTTATAGAGGCTCTTTCCTTTAGCCCCTTTCCTTTGTCTGCTCTAAGAATTATAATCCACCTGGCCTCTGTACTCTCTGTGAAGTTCCTAATGTCACCTTCTCTAATACTAGGAGTGATGACCTCTGTAGCTCTAAAATTAAATATATGTGCATCTCCTGACAGCATAACATGTTTTGATAAAGCATTATGTTCAGATCTTATCCGGATATTATATAAATGCTCTCTTATTCTATCTTTAAAAGCCCTATTTGTCTTTCCTATATAGAATGAATGGCAGCATTCACACTCTGCCAAATATACCACATTTGGTGTAAGACAACAAGCTGCCGATCTAAAAATAAATTCTTTCCCTGTATCTGGATGTTTAAACTTGTTGTCAGTATTAATGAATGAACAATAATTGCACCTCCCACATGGTTGTGTTGTACATTCTATATATCCGAAGTTCTTCACTTCTTTGTTGTAACACAGTAATCTTTTTAAGTTCTTTTTATTCTTATAAAAGAATCTTGGTTTCTCACCTATCAAACTATTTATATCAGAATCCACTGTTAATATAGACCAGTTTTTCATAAATACTTCCATTATTTCTTTATTATCACAGGTATAAAATAGTGGGATTTTTAATTGTCTATCCACAGAGATATTTGTTTGCTCTCTAGTATTAATTTCTTGAGGTCCATAATATGGCTGGGCTCTATTTTTCCTTAGGTTAGTAATATCAGACAGATTTCTTTTTATTTCACTAGTATGATAACCCCTCTTAACAAGTCTTTCCTCTAAGCTGATAATTTCTTTCTCAAACCCTCTGAATAGCAGGGAATTCATGTAACAAGATTTTCTAAAAATATCAGTATTAACTAAACCATTCTGCAACTTTTCAACATATAAATCTAAGTATTCTATTCTTTGTGCTGAAAATGCCATTGTAAATTTCAAAAATTCAGTTAAATTATTAATCAGTGTTCTTGAAACTCAATAACTGTTGTTGATTTCCTGCCCACAAGAGAAACAGGCCATCTACAAAGTGGTGATAAAAAATAACGTGCTGTTTAAACATGTCATTCTGAAATAAGATGGTATTTTCCCAGTGTGCTAAAAACATGTTGGCGTAGCTATTGGCACAAGATGTGCCCATAGCTACGCCATCTTTTTGAATGTACATTTCACCATTATAGGTAAACACATTGTTTTCAAGAACCATTTCAAGGAAGTGGCATATAAGATCTACCTGTACCAAATTATAATCAATATTCATAGTCAAATACTCATGTATATATTGTATATCTAAGTCATTGGGAATGATAGTGAAAAGTGATTGAACGTCTAATGTAACGAACAAAAATTCTTCTTGAGTTTTCCTAGCATTTATATTTTCATATAAATCAATGAGAAATTGCTTGGTGTCGCTTAGAACCATTTTATTCTTATCAATAATGGGTCAAAGATGTTTCTCTACAAGCAGAGATAAGGGCTCAGTAGTCCATCCTGCACCTGCCACGATCGGTCTCATTGGTGGTTTTATACTATGTTTGTGGATCTTAGGTAGACCCTGTATTATGGGAATTAAAGGATTCATTATGTTCAAGTACTTATACATTTCTTCATGAATTAGTCCACTTTTGAAATCATCCAACAATGCAGCAGAAATGGAATCTATCACATGGTGGACCTGACTTACAGATATTTGACTAAAATTTCTCATCATTCAACATTTCCTTCATCAACTCAAACCAAGATATGAGTGTGTGCATGCAGTCACGTTTTGAACATGTGTGTACATACACACTTGTGTGTGTATATATTGTATATGCATGCATGTGTATATGCATATATGAATATATATATATATATATATATATATATATATATATATATATATATATATATGGCTTACTATCAAAAGTGGAATGGAGAATCTTTGCAGATGGAAACTCGAAACATGGAACTTCCAATTTCCATCTTGCTGAACATCTCCGTGTTTGAAAGTTTATATCAGCAAATGCACAGTGCATTCGCTAATATAAACGCAAAGTACTCTACAGAGATCACGGTACAGTGTAGTGTGGAAAATTATCCGTTTCTTCACTGTAGTGTGATCTCGGAGTTGGAATATATAGTCAGCAGAGGGTGTGGGGGGTGCAGGGGGGCTTGCCCTCCTGCAAAAACATGATGTTAGGTAAAGGAGTTTCCTTTACCTGAGCTCCTATACAGACATCATGTAATCTGTTGAGCAACAATGTCAAATCTGCTTTAATGTGACCTATAACCTGTACAATGCAATAGAAAAACAAATAAATCTGTTAGGGGAAAAAATATAAAACATAAAAAATGTACAATACGCTGGTTGCATAAGTGTGCACAACCTTAAACTAATACTTTGATAAAGCACCTTTCGATTTAATTACAGCATTCAGTCTATTTGGGTAGGAGTCTATCAGCATGGCACATCTTGACTTGGCAATATTTACTTACTCTTCCTTGTAAAAGAGCTTCAAATCTGTCAGATTGTGAGGGCATCTCTTGTGCACAGCCCTCTTTAGGTCATCCCACAGATTATCTATTGGATTTAGGTCTGGGCTGTGGCTGGGCCATTCCAAAATTTTAATTTTCTTCTAGTGAAGCCATTCTTTTGTTGATTTGGATGCATGCTTGGGGTCATTGTCATGTTGAAAGGAGAGATTCCTCTTCATCTTCAGCTTTCTAGCAGATGCCTGAAAGCGTTGGGCCAAAAGTGACTGGTATTTGGAGCTGTTTATAATTCCCTCCACTTTAACTAAAGCCCCAGTTCCAACTGAAGAAAAGCAACCCCAAAGCATGATACTGCCACCACCATGCTTCACTGTGAGGATGGTGTTCTTTTGGTGATGTGAAGTGGTGATTTTGCACCAAGCGTACCTTTCAGAATTGTGGCTAAAAATTTCAACCTTGGTCTCATCAGACCATAACACATTTTCCCACATGCTTTTGGGAGACTTAATGTATTGTTTTGCAAATTTCTAGCTGGGCTGGGATATTTTTCTGTGTATAAAAAGGCTTCCATCTTGCAAGCCTATCTGATAGCCCAGACATATGGAGAGTATGGGAGATTGTTGTCATATGTAGTACACAGCAAGTAGTTGCCAGAAATTTCTGCAGCTCCTTCAGTGTTGCTGCAGGTCTCTTGGCAACCTCCATGACCAGCATTTGTCTTGTCTTTCCATCAAGTTCGGAGGGACGTCCAGTTCTCTGCAACATCACTGTTGTCCCATATTTTCTCCACTTTTTGATGCCTGTCTTCATTGTGTCCCATGGTATATCCAATGCTGTGGAAATTTGTACCCTTCTCCTGACTGATACCTTTCAACAATGAGATCCCTATGATGCTTTGTAACTCTTTGTGAACCATGGCTTTTGCTGTAGCAGGCAATTGAGTAAATATCAGGAAAGTGCTACTAGGACAGCTGAACTTTATTTGGGGTTAATCAGAGTCTCTTTAATTGATGGTAGGTGTGTACCCAAGAAGACTGAATGCTGTAATTAAATCAAAAGGTGCTTCACCAAAGTATTAGTTTAAGTGTGTGCACACTTATGCAACCAGCTTATTGTAAGTTTTTTTTATTTTTTGTTTTTTTCCCGTGTTGGTTTTTCAATTGAATTGTACAGGTCACATTAAAGGAGGGAAAAGTTTTGAAATTATTTATTGTGGTCTCATTTTTTATATTACAAAACCTGGCATTTTAACAGGGCTGTATACACTTTTTTTTATCCTCTGTATGTAGGTCACTGATTCAAGTAAATGCTAAGTAAATAACTGTGGCACAACTTATGCTGCACATGGTTGTCATATGCATGATGCATGGCTGTGTGCCATTTTGAAATGTGTCTATTTGTTTTACTACATTCCCTGAAATAGGGATGAATTACTCACATGTGGCAGCAATGTGGTCAGAGTATTTGATAGTGATTTGAAATATTCCAGCTCATCCTTTTATTGTTTGACAATATCCATACCTACAGGGTATCATACTTCTGTAATTGAGTTTTCTGTTTATACCTTTGTACCATCTTATAGATCTGATAAGGTTGCAGCATGTGTACGCTGCCAAGACACTGCAAGACCTTCAAAGCTCATAGTGTTACAGTCCTGCTACTGATGTGGTTGACTATAACTCTCTGATCTTCATCATTTTCATAAGCTTAGCACCCCAACCACATAGCTGTATTGTAAAGCATGCATTAAAAAGCTGTGCTCATTCCATGCCTCCCCTTGGCCATTTCTTTTTGCTTTCTGTTTACTATCACCTGCATAATCCTTAGCACTCTAGTACTTAAATATAGAATTTACTAAATGTATTTATGGTGTAACTACTCACTTCATGGTTCTGTTTATGCTGTTGCTTTGTCTAATGTTCATTCTCAAATAGCATATAAAGGTCACTCTGATAAGGTTATGCGTGTCTGATCCACAACTGATGCTTTGGTGCATATTTGCATTTATGATCAGCTTAGTGTAAATTCTGAACAGATCTGAGTTTCATTGGAATACAGTCCTGTTTGTGAAAGTCTGTACACAGCAAGCCTGCTTTGCATAAGGATAGCTTTTTTGCTTTTTAGTAGAGTCCATTTCGAGATGTTATCCCATGTCTTTTTACAGTTATCGCTTACTTGACTGGTATTTTATTTTGCATGCTTTGCATAGTGGACTGCTTTTGTTTTGCATCTTTTGTGATCAGAACAGACAATGATAGCAAAACCACCATCGTGTCAAGAAACTAGATGAATAGTGACCTGTGTAATAATAATCATATATCATATATTTATTTTACACTTTACATCTGTAGAATGTGGTTTTATTTGATCTTTTCTGTGAATCATAAATCGTATATGCTAATATTATTCTTCACTTTTATTACTTTGTATTATTAACACTGAAACAATACTAGGCAAGGAAGTAATCACGAGAACCATAGAATGCCTAGCCATATCCACCTCATGCCTCCCTTTCAAGTACTTAATATACTGTCAGTAGTACAACAGGTTACATATATGCCTTTGGTACAGAAGGTTATGGGTTCTTTTCTAACACAAAGTAGATCAATTGCTGACACTGCATTGTAATATTGGGGGGGGGGACACTCCTGATTGTCTCATCCTTTAGATGAGACATTAAACCTAGGTCTCACCTGGTTGAGTTGATAGCAGCTTACTTGGATGTAAAAGATCACAAAGCACCCATTGAAAGAGCAGGGGTCCTTTAGCACAACATAAAAACATTTATATACATGCAGGCACAAATATACACATTTTTTATTTTTTACTGTATATCGTTTCCATATAAAATACTCACTGTTTTTCTTCCATAACTGACCCCAGTCTTTCCACAACCATAATCTGATTTTTTTCACACTATATCTCCCAAATGCATTTCCCTTTAAACAAAATTTAATTTAGTCATTCATTCCAAATAACTTGTACTGCATGAAATAAATTCTTATAAACCCTTCTTATATATTCTGTCTTCTTCTCCTTATAATATCCTTACATAATCATATTCATATCTATCACTCTCTCTCTATATATATATGTATATGTATATATATATATATATATATATATGTATATTTATATATATGTATGTATTTATATATATATATATTTTAAAGCGCATTTAATATTAACACTTTCATTCAGACCAGGGTATGTTTCAGAATTAAGCAGTCATTGCCATTTAAGTTCTCTTAGTTCTAAATATAATTCCCAATCTCCAAAAAAACAGTTAACTTGTTCTAATACTATGAAGTAAAATTTACTAAAAGAAGTACAAAAAATGCTATGTTTAGCAAGGGCATTATTTAAGTTCTTTGCCCTGATGGCTCCTAGATGCTCCTTAATTCTATCTGAAAGTTTTCTTGTAGTTATATATATATCATTAATATTCTCAAAAAAATCGCACAGTGTTTTCCAGAGTTTCCCCAATTTTTTACATTAGAAGCATGTTCTGTTGTCTGTTCCTCCCCACAAAATAAACACAATCTTTCACCTTTCTTTATATATGGCATATTCTCCTTTTCTGGTAACATATTTATGACCAGCCTCCATAAGCAATTCTGCCAATCTATCACACCACTTTTTTTTTCTTAATTTAATGGCTTTAATCACTTCTGGTAGATTTTCCATGGATTTACATAATATAGTTTCATCACATTATTGTGACTTTTTTCTATCTTTCTCTAGATCATTAATTTTTATTTTCCATGTTAATATTTTTTTCTTGATAATTCTTTTAATTTCTTCATTTGCATATGCTCTTTTTTTTCTTATTCTCATCATCTCTCAGGACTTTTTGTACATAAATTTAAACATTGTCACTATTAAATTCTCATTTCCTTCCTTTACCCACATTAATACCCTATACAAGTTTAAAACTGAACAAATTGTTTTAGTAATTCCAGTACTTTTCCTCTTCACTCATATATAACACATCTCTTTTCACTGCATTTAATCTTCAACTCCGTATGAAAGAAAGCACCAATTGTGCAATTTCCTTTTCAAATTGTTTTAAATAAATGTTATTAATTTTACCATATATTTACATAGGAAGACATTATATATATATTAAACAATTAATTCTTATAATAATCATAACTTGCTACATATTTTTCAATCAGCAGCAGATTCTTTAACATTAAGTGAACACATTCTTATCACGTTTTCATTTTTACATACCAGACTAACAGTATTCAAAAATTCTTCAAATAAAGAAGTTTCATTTGATTTCCATTTTTAGTTATATGTTTCATAGCTATAGCAGTAAGCCTCCCAACATTTTAAGACAATTTTTAATAATAACTGAAGAAACAGGAACATTCTTTAATATTGCTGATTTTTGAAATGATGCAATTATCAGTCCAAATACTCGTGAAAAAAATTACAATCATCTTTCCAAAAATCTTCAATTTTCTTACACTCTACAAACATATGAATCCAATCTGCTTTAAGTATTGTATTACATCTCCATTTGACCAAATTAGCATTGTTAAACTTTGAGATTTTATATGGTGTAATGAAAATCCCATGTATTTCCATGTTATTATCTTCCATTGTAAGATACAAGTGGTATACCTGACAAATTTCAGTAACATTTGTTCACTTAACTGAAGATTAATATTTACTGAATCAAAAAGTTTCCAATATCTTGAATCAATATTATTCCTGACTATAATATATAATTCTGAAATAATTTTTCATACTTAACGTCTAACGTATCCTTAATTAAAATCGTATTATAAATGCCAGATATTGCTTTTTTTCTTCATTCAATATACATGAATCATTAAAATTATTGACAATATCTTGAACTAACTCTTTAATGCCTATGTGGTGTGGAATGTCACACCTCTATCAGCCTACACGCATCTTGCATTCCACAGCATTTTCTGAAAAAAATAAACTTGAAAACCATACAGTTAACAAATGAAAATATTTAATGAACAATAGAAGCTATTAAAAATGCACAAACAGCAATGTTATCAGTAAGGAGTATTTTTACAGAGAAAATAGTTCTTTCATATTTTTTTCTGTAAATATGTTAATGTATCATAAATTACACAAACTCAAATTATACATTATTCTAAACTTTCACACACAAATTGTCATAGCTTGAAAACCAATACAACCTATACATGTATTGTTAGAACAGTTTTTTAACCAGACAAACTTTCACATAAGAAATTCCTCTATAAATTAATGTTTTTTTACAGACATGACGGCATGCTAGAGCTCCATTTGTGCCTGATAGAGAGTGCTTCCTAAACAATCTGAATTACAGAGCTGCATAAGTATATTTTTTGCACATTATCTAATTGCTCAGTGTTTCTTATCAGCACTGCACTGGTTATATTTGTCTGCTTATCAGTACTGCACTGTTTTTTATTTATTTGCATAACAGTTCTGCACTAGTTTACTGCACTGTTTTTACTTATTTGCTTGACTGAATTATTTCCTTTTCTGTGTCTCCATTTCTAAATTTGCTGATCTGTGGTTGAATTTTTGTTTTCCCCCCACCCAACTGCTGTTGTGTTCCTAAAGTTGGTGACTTTTGATGTTGCCCACCCCTACTGGGGTTTGTGGTGTACTTAGTCCAGAGAGGTAATACTGGTCAAACAACTTCTGTGTTATCTGTTTTCTTAGGGTGTGACTTTGGAAGGATCTTTTATCTTACTAGTATAAAAATATTACATTTGAGTGAATCCCTATTCATCCTGCTAGAGATCCATTTGTACTTGACAGAGAGTGCTACTTAATCTGAATTGCAGAGCTACATAAGTATATTTTTTGCACTTGATCTAAGTGTTCAGTGTTTTTTATCAGTACTGCACTGGTTGTATTTATTTGCTTATACGTGCTGCATTGTTTTTTATTTATTTGTATAACAGTTCTGCACTAGTTTACTGCATTGTTTTTATTTATTTCTTTGACTGAATTACTTACTTTTCTGTGTCTCCATTTATATATTTACTGATCTGTGGTTGAATTTATGTTTTCCCTCCCTCGCAATTGCTGTTGTGTTCTTATAGTTTGTGGCTTTTGGTGTTGCCCACCCCTGCTGTAAATTTGATAAGGGACACTCCTCCCAGTCCCATCTCATTAGCTCATTCTACCTAATACAGAGATAATTTGGGAAGGTCAAACCCCTTAGTTCCTTAACCTTGAATTTCCTTCTGTTACTCCTCTCTCCCTATCCACTTTACTAAAAAACACTTTATTCAGCTTCTTTTACTGTATTTGTTTCCTCCTCCTGCTCGATTACTTTATCTTGCTTTTTCTGTTACTTGCTGCAGATTGTTATCTAAAGTGTTCAATTGTATCTTTTCTGTTGCATTTGTTGCTGCTTTTTGTAACCTGTTTAAATTGTAAGTGTTATTCTAAGCCTCTTAGTTTCGGTTTAAACAATTGGGCTTTAGGCTAACCCCTTAGCTCTCCCTGGCCTTCTCTCTCAGATTCTGAAAAATATAGATAGACAATGTCCTACAGTTTTTCCTGCCAGTCAGGTTGATGTGGGCATCCGGAGACAGTATAGCAACTGTCTTATGTACACAGACATCCATCTACTACTACCACCTAGGAACACAATTTGCAAGAGATGCAATTACATTAGGAGCCTAGAGTCCATGCTCTCTCTCCCACACAAGCCAGTATATCTGGCACTGAAAAGGTTAGCAACACAATCACTACATCTCAAACACCACCCACACCTACACAACACATACCCACATATATGGAGGTCCTCAACAAAAACATACCCAAGCAAAGGAGACCTCTGAGGCAAAAATCTCCAAGGCAAAAACACATGCAATCTCCACAGCCCTCCACACCACATGCCATGCATAGTTCACACACCTGTGTCCCACAACCACTAAGGCCTAACCATAAACCCAACATATTAGTTATAGGAGATTCCACTGTGAGACACACAGATGCGCCTCTCACCAGGCTGGATAAGGAGAAAGTCACAGTTAGCTGTCTGTCAGGGGTCAGAATCCGCCATATCACACATGCACTCAAGTCTTTCAACAACAGGTAAGGTTATGACTGTCATAGTCCATGTTGTTGTGAATGACTTGAGATGTAACTCCCTGAACTATATGAAGAGAGACATGATTGAACTCGCTGAATATGTGTCCCAGTCAGGTATGTTGCTAGCCTTAAGCAACATTGTACCATCACCCAGAATGATGCCTTAATACAAACAGGAAATGATTGACTTTAACAATTGGCTTCGTTTCTTGTGTCATTCCAGGGGGATCCAGTACATGACAGCCTGGGAAGATATGATCAACAGACCATGATGCTTTGCCAGAGATGGCCTACATCTGTCTCACTTGGGATTCAGACTTCTGGCAAAGACACTTGCCTCCCCCATAGTACCTTTTTTAGAAAAAGTGATGAGGTTAAAACTACATACATAAACATTTCAACAAAACTCAAATTAAAGATCATGCTGCTAAATGCTAAGAATCTAAACATGACACTGCACTCATTGCAAGCATTCTTAACCCTGGAAAATGCTGACATCTGCTCAGTCACAGAAACCTGGTTCAAACCTGTGGAGAGCACCCCTGCCATACCTGGTTACTCATCCTATCATATATTCAGACCCCAAACTGTGGGTAGTAAAGCCAAAGTAGGTGACATTTCAATATATATTAAAAACATACACACCTCCAGGCTGGTCAAACAGTATGACAAACAGGAGACACTCCAGGTGCAGTTAACCATTGGCAAGACCCCTGTACAAATCATAGCTAGCTACTGGCCCCCAAATCTGACCAAAGATGCTCAAACTGCCTATCTAGATCTCTTTGAATCTATCAAGATTCAACCCTTTACCCTGATCCTGGGTAACTTAACTATCCAAACATAGACTGAAAAAATTACACATGTCAGAACACAAATGCCCAGAGATTCCTCAATTTTGTCAATGCAAATGCGTTGAAACAGTTAAGTGATACCCCTACAACAGGTGATAGTATCTTGGACTTGGTATTAACTAATAAGTAACCACTGCAGCATCCCTATAGTATCATACCCTGGTAAGATCAGACCATAAAGTGGTCATGTTTGAAGTCATCACCCCCCCCCCCCACCAGCTAGGGTTAAAAGAAATGTTTCCAAAGCTGATTACAGCCTCCTGAGGGATAGTATAAACAGCTTCACAGCCTCCTCCCTGTCTCTAGGAACTGGCACCAGTGTCTAAAACTATACCAAATTACTATATGAACATTTATATAGATGCATGGAATTAGGAATACCTCACAGGACTAAATCATCTTCTGCTAGGAAGAGTAAACCTGTTTGGTGAACATCTGCAATAATTAAACTCTATAACAAAAGGAAAAAAATGCTGTCCATGACCAAAAGGAGCAGATGCCAATTTGGAAGTAATCTCTCCTTAGCCTAAACAAGCAGATGAGAGCACTAGTGAAATCCTTCAAAGCAAATTTCGAGTCCAAATTGGCCACATCTACTAAAGACAATCATAAGGACTTCTTCACATATGTCCATAATCTCAAAGGTAGTACCCAGATCTGTTCAGAACTGGTGGTCAAGGACACCACATATACAAATGCTGTAGATATAACAAACTTGCTGGTTGACAGATTCAGTGAAAATTTCACCCCTCTGTCCCCCCATCATTAAATCATGACATTCCCAGTACCTGCCCCCTTCCCCTTATATCTAGGTATCAGGTCATCACTGCTCTCTCAAAGGCAAAAAAAATACAGCCTCCATGGGACCTGATAACATCCCAGGGTGCATCCTACATGAACTCAGGCAGGAACTTGCAGCACCATTAGGTGCCCTATTCAACCAAAGCCTGAGTACCAGCTTTGTCCCAGCTGAGTGGAGGAGCAACTGTCATCCCTTTACACAAATTTGGAGCATCCACCGATCTGGGAAATTATAGACCAATCAGTCTAACTAGCATGATCTGCAAGGCCATGGAATGGATTATCATGGACGTCATTAACAAGGACATTGATAACCTCCAAACACTCAATCCCACACAGTTTAGCTTCATCAAGGGGAAGTCATGTCTATTAAATTTGGTCGACTTTATTGAGACAGTCACCAAAGCCATGGATGAGGGGAAGACAGTGCACACCACCTACCTTGACTTGTCCAAAGCCTTTGACACTATTCCCCACTTGGGCATAATAGATAAACTCTCTCAACTAGGCATCAATCTGTATGTTACCAGATGGGTAGCTAACTGGCTCACTGATAGAATGCACCTAGTCAAAATAGGGGAAGCCAACTCAAGCAGTAGATCTGTATCAAGTGGCATACCGCAGGATTCGGTCTTGGTGCCTCTGTTATTTGGGATATACTTTTCTGAGTTGCAGGCCAAAACCAGTGGGCTATGGCTGACCAAGTTTGCAGATGACTGCAAGCTGTGAGCTGTCATCAATTCCCTTAATGACATGGACATCTTCCAAGAGGGTCTCACCCAAATGACTGGTGCCAGAAACATGGCTTCAAGCTGAATACAAAAAAAATGCATCATCATCATCCCCTTTGTGGAGAGTGACATCACCACAAATTATCACATTAATAACAACATCCTAAGCACACAGTCAGTTGTGAGTGATTTGGGCATCCAGATTGATAGTAATCTGACTTTTGACCACCATATTGCTTCCATTGTAAGGAAAGCTTTCTACATGGCACACCTCATAAGTAAGGGTATTTCATCCAGGAACAAGGAGGTAATAACATCCCTGTATTCTTCCCTTATAAGACCTATTATTGAGTACAATGCCCCATTTGACATTTACCTCACAAAGCACATGCAGCAGCTGGACAGACCACAGAAGTTCCTCATCAGGAGAATCCAGGGTCCCAAAAATCTGCCATATACAGATAGGCTAAAAGCCCTATCCCTCCACTCTGTTTCATACGGACTCCTCAGAGGTGACCTCTGTCTGTTATACAAGGCAATCTCAGACCCCACCTTGATGGGACTGCTGCATATCTGCAAGTCAAGCTCCACTCAAGTAACCCACACAAGCAGCCTCAACCTGGTCTGTGACATCAATAAGACTTGTTGATGGGACAGATTTGTTTCCCAGAGACTCCACCATCTATGGAATAGATTCCCTCTTCATGTCAAGCAGAGTACCTCTTTGTCCCTTTTTAAGCACAACCTGGATAACTAGATGGGAAATGGAAAATACATACCTAGAATTTCACGCGTCTCCCTGCTGGATAGGGGCATCGGATGCTGATTTGTCTATACATGGGCTAAACTCTTGGCTAGGCTTATAAGGGTCTCAGGGCCAATAGTCTAGTAACTTCCTATGATCCTATGTTTAATTGTATAATTAGCAATACAAATAATTCTGCATATTTCTCAAGATGTGCAACTTAAAATGCAAATATCAAAGTCAAGTTTTCTTCACCAACATGGAAGGTTTCATCTAATGCCATTCAACAGTTTTGAGCCACTTGTTTTTTTTAATATATATATATGTATATATATATATATATATATATATATATATATATATATATATATATATATATATACACACACACACATTTATAAAGAGAGACAAAGAGAGAATATTGCTTATTTTCATAATATAATTACTAACAATCAACTAGCAATATGTCCAGTACAGTGTGACATAAACCAGCAATTTCAGTGAATTGTCATGTGTCATTGGTATTTAACACCATATACTTCAATAAAATGTAGGTCTCTCAGTTATGAAAATATGAATATAAATTGAAAATATGAATAATAAGGGGCAGAGATGAATTAATCCACTGTGGACATCATTGATTATTCATTTTAGTTTCATTTTCTTAATAACACTTCCCTCTGTTTGTTACTGCCTCTTATTAGCTGGTAAGTCACATAGTTAAAGAAGCCAGAATCCAAAAATTTTGGCTACCATAATGAGGTATGGGTGTGAACTAAAAGTATACAAAAAGTTGTTTATAAGCTTGACTGAGTTAATGAATGAACTACATCTAAATAATTCTTGGTAATCCCCAAAACTGACTGATGGACTTGTATCATAACAATCTGACCACAATATTCTTTGATTGCTTTTAAGTGATTTCAATTTAATAAGATTTTGACTTTCTATTAAACCAAATGAAAAAGTTATTGGGAGTATTATAAATGTCCATTTTAAATGTTGGAAATTTGTAAATGATTTCCAAATGGTTTAGGTATCAAATTTGTGTTGTATCTGTTTTCTGAATAACATTTTTCCTCTAAAAGATTTTTAAGTAGCCATAAGAATTTATTAGATAAAATTCTCTCTGTTCTTTAGATTTTAAGGATTCCGTTAAATATTTTTCATTTACTGTTATAGTTAGGTTTCAACCATAACTGAATTACTGTAAATATTGAAGCAAGAGAATGGGATTCCATGTCTGGAAATTTAATTCCCCATATTCCCATAATCTGCTACGATTTTATACGACATTCTTGACTTATTTGGGTACCATAGAAATGAAATATATAACTTCTGCAATCTTCTCATTTAAGATTTGTTAGGTTGTAGAGCTGTTGATTTTTTTTTACACACACACACACACACACACACACATATATATATATATATATTTATTTATATATCTATCTATCTATCTATCTATATATATATATATATATTATAGGTTCATAGGTTGGTACTAGGCTATCGGCCCTAGGGCCTATACAAGCCTAGCCATAACAATTCCCTGGATATTTCTTCCCACAATATTTACTTCCCTGGACCCCTGTCTAGTAGGGTGACTGATGTGATCCCCTGGGTGAATTTCCTATCTCCTATCCAATCGTCAAGGTTCCTTTTATGAGGGCCAAGGAGGCACTCTGCTTGACATGTATGAGCAGTCTATTCCAGAGTATGGGGAATCTCTGGGTCAGTAACCTATCCCTACAGCATGTTTTGTTCATTGTGATGACAAGGTTTAGATCCCTGGAGCATGTGGCTCTCAGGGATTGGGATTTCTTTAAGTAGAGCATGTCCAACAGCTCAGGGCTTGACATGGCCTTGTATGTTAAGCAGAGATCACCGCTGAGTAGACGATATGCCACAGAGTACAACTAGAGTTTTTTTAGACAGTCAGCATAGGGGATCTGCCTTAGGCCTGTGATACTTTTATTGAGGCATTTCTGCAGCCTTTCCAGCTGTTGCAGATGTCTTGTGAGGTACATACCAAATGGGGCGTTGTACTCTATAACGGGTCTAATGAGGGATGAGTACAGTGGGATGATAACCTCCTTTTTTCTGGATAAAAAGCCCTTAGTGATAAGATGTGCCACATAGAAGGACTTTCTGACTGTTGTGGCAATGTGTTTATCGAAGGTGAGACCACTGTCCACCTGTGTCCCTAAGTCTCTCATCACACTTTCGGTGATTAGTGTACTGCCACCTTTGTGGTAATTCATGGGTACATGGTTTTTCCCAAAGGGAATAACTATACATGTCTTGGCATTAAGCTTCAGCCCATGGCTCTGGCACCAAGCATCTATTTCTGTAAGGCCCTTTTGCAGAATATCCACATAATTTTAGGATTCAATAATGGCTCCCAGTTAGCAGTCATCTGTGGACTTTGTTAACCAGAGTCCCTTAGTGTTGGCCTGTACTTCAGAGAAGTAGATGCCAAACAAGAGCGGTCCCAGGACTGAACCCTGAGGTACTCCACTTGTCACTTGTCTGGAGTTGGATTTGGAGTCAGCTTCTTTTACAGTCTGGTTCTGTCAGTAAGCCAGTTGGCAACCCATCGAGTGACATAGGGATTTATGTCCAGCTTAGTACGTTTATCTATGATTCCAGAGTGGGGGATGGTGTTGAAGGCCTTGGCGTGGTCCAGATATTCGGTGTGGTCCCCCTTACCCTCGTCCACAGCTCTAGAGACTGAATCAAAGAAGTCAAACAGGTTCAGGAGACAAGATTGGCCCTTCACGAACCCAAACTGGGTGGGGTCCAGTGTTTGAATGTTGCCAACGTCTTTGTTTATAAGTTCCACGATAATACGTTCCATGCCCTTGCAGATCAGGCTTGTCAGACTGATGGGACAGTAGTTCCTGGGATCCAAGGTGGATCACCCCTTGTGGAGTGGGATGATTGTAGCTGTGCGCCACTCAGTGGGCACGAAGCCTGAGGTGAGGCTATGATTAAACATGACACTTAGGTGAAGTTCCAGTTCATTTTGTAGTTCATGTAGTACACAGCCCGGGATGTCATCTGGCCTCATGGATGCTGTATTCTTAGCTTTGGAGAGTGCGGTTTCTACCTGTGTGGCCGTGATTACCAGAATTTGGCAATTTTTTGGTATTGAGATGGACCCTTTAGGGGGTGAGGATGGGGGTGAAGTTGGCACTAAATCGATCTGTCAGGATATCAAAGCAGATCTGAGCATTGCCATTTAGATTCTTGACATAACGCCTTGTTGTTGTCTTTGGAGTCTTTGGCAGTTTTATTTTCAAAACTAGCTTTGGAGGACTTTATGAGGGATCTCAGCTTCTTATTGATGGTGGTAAGGGGTTTTTTGCATCCTAGGATTTTCCTCTTTTCTGCAACAGTTTCTTCCTTCTGTTGTATAGTTTGTTTATGGCAGGGGATCACCAGACTGGCTTCCTTTTTTTGGAGGAGAGTGTCTTGGTTCTATTTGGGATGGCATGATTCATGCACGAGTGGGATGTGCTCATACAATGCCTTAGTGTAGGATTCAGCAGTCGAACTTTCAGCTGCCATCTGCATGGGTGTCATGAAGTTTGTCACTTCTGACCTGAGTAGCATGAAGTTGGCTTTGGAGAAATTTTTTACGGAGGTTTCCTTACTGGGGGGTGGGGGTGGGATGTGGACATCAAGGGTGATTAGCTTATGGTCAGACCTGTCTACTCCACTCCACTGGTGTGGAGCATCTATCTCCCATGTTGGTAATGACCAGGTCTAGGATATTGGATTGCCTGGTGAGACAATGAATTAGTTGATCCAGGGCATTGAATTTATGAATTCCAAGAACCTTTGGGAAAAGGTGTTGGCACCCAAGTAGTTTTCCCAGTTAATAGCAGGGTTGTTGAAATCACTCAGTATTAGGGTGTTTGGTTGTATCTTAATATTTTCCAGTATGTTTAGAAAGGTGTAGTGAGAATCCTGGGACATGGTGGGGGATCTGTAGCAAGCTACAATTTGGATTGCAGTCTTACCTAGTGTTAGTTGCACCTGGAGAATTTCAGATGCATTGTGTTGGGCAACTAGCCTGGAGGTGTGAATATCCTTGGTGCATATGGACACTCCTCCACCTTTAGTGTTTTGGTCTTGGTTTGGTGGCCAAAAAGTGTGGTAAGAGTTGTAGCCTGGTATTGCAGGGGTGCTCTCTGGAGCCTTGAACCAGGTCTCAGTTACTGCACAGATATCAATGTTCTCCATTTTTAGGAGTGCCTTGAGAGAGTGCATTTTGAGGTTTAGACTTCTAGCATTGAGTAGCATTACCTTCAGATTTTGCATGCTTGCATCTGTTACGGTGGTGGTTTGTCCCTTTGAACCTTGCCTAAAATGGCACTATATTCAAAGAAAAGTTAGCACTCCACCCTTTAACACTTCTATATCAGCAATGAGAATTTGGAAATTATAATTAAATTATTAATATCTGGTTGAATAATCCCAAATATATTTATATTTCTTATGAGTTATGTATTTAATGATTTATTAAAATAACTGTTATTATCGTAAGATTTCATTAGAGACAAATTTGTGAATCTATTTAGTTCTTTAACTCTTCAAATAATTTATTTAAATCTCTTAATAATGAAATATGTGCAAAAAAAAAGAAGTTATGTCTTATCATAATGTTCCATCTGTGTTGTAGATCTTTATTCCTTCATTACTGATAGGCCTTCGGTTCCATCCTTGGAACCGACATGGCCGTTTCCAAGCTTGCGCCAGACAAAAACTCTCAGCTTAGACCTACCCATAATGCCCCTCTCATAATCTCTCCAGATCAAGTCTGCCTGCCCCTATATTATAGAGATTGTAAGAGAAAACATTAGGAGGCTCTGTCTGAGCAAATACCCTAACCAGGAATTCCTAAAGTCCACCAGGAGTCCAGGCAGGGGGAAGGTGGGCGGGAAGTAATGAATGAATAAAGATCTACAACACAGATGGAACGTTATGGTAAGACATAACTTCATTATCTGATGTTGTAAATCTTTATTCATTCCTTACTGATAAGACCAAGTCCCCAGCATCTTGAGTCCTGGGTGGCCCTAAGGAAGGATATTCCTGAGCACCATAGAACCAAAAAAATGGTTATTCCCTTGAGGCCAAATCCAATTTGTAAACTGTGATAAAGGTATGAGGTCTTGCCCAAGTGGCTGTTGTGCAGATATCATCCATAGAGGCTCTGGAATGAAAAGCCACAGAAGTAGCCATCGATCTAGTAGAATGAATTATTATTCTGGAAGGTAAGGATAGTTTATTCTGATGGAAAATAAAGGTAATGATGTTTCTAAGCCAAGAGGATAAAGTCACTTTGGAGACAGGTTTACCCAATCTGGGTCCTGCAAAGGCCACAAACAATTGATCCGTTTCCTGAAAGATTTAGTCCTGTCCAAATAATAACGAAGCTGCCTATGAACATCAAGGGTGTGCAACAGATACTCTCCTCTGTTTGAATGCTGAGGGAAGAAAACCGGCAGGTCAATGGATTGGTTAATGGAAAATCCAGAAATTACCTAGGGCAAGAAAGAAGGGTCAGTACGAAGGGGTACTCTATCCCTGTGGAAGTTCAAGTAAGGTCTCTTGACACTCAAGGCCTGCAACTCAGATAGTCTTCTCACTGAGATAAGTACTACTAGAAGTAGAGTCTTCCATGATAAAAATTTTATATCACAAGAATCAAAAGGCTCGAAAGGAGGGCCTGTTAATGATTGAAGTACCAAGGTCAAGTCCCAAGGTTCTATGGGGGGCTTGACAGGAGGTTTAACGTGTAATACTCCTTTCAAAAAGGTTTTGCACAGGTGGTGTGACATAACAGAAGAATTATCAAATCCATTATGAAAATTTGCGATAGCTGCTAAATGTACAGTGATTGTCGATGCTGAGGCTCCTGCATGTAGAAGAGTCATCAGGTATTGTAGGATCTTTTCAATAGGCATAGAGAAAAGGTTTATGTTCTGATCTTTGGCCCAAGCAGAGAACCTAGTCCATTTACTAGAATACATTTTCCTGGTGGAAGGTTTGTGTGAAGCCAAAAGAATTTCACGAACGGGAGATGAAATATCAGGCAGCCTGGCAATCACTGGAAGTGGAGGAACCAAGCTGTGAGCTTGAGGCTGTGGATATTGGGGTGAATCAGTCCCTGAGGATGAGATAGCAGACCTTGGGAATGATCCAGGATCCAAGGGCTGCGAATCAGATGATGCCATAGGAAAGGGAACCAGACTTGACAGGGCCAATAAGGGGCAATGAGGATCACTTTGCTTCTCAACCTTTGAGCTTTCTGGAGGAATTTTGGGATGAGGGGAAATGAGGGAAAGGCATACAGTAGATCCGGGGGCCAATCGTGCGTTAGAGCGCCCCTCGGTGGATCCCCCTGAGGGGGGATCAGGGCAATGTAGCTTCTGCATTTGTTGTTTAAGGGGGAAGCAAATAGATGGTAGCAAGGCTTGCCCCAGCAGCAGAATATCTAATCTGCTATTACAGGATTGAGGGACCGCTCATGAGGCATCAGGATGTTCCTGCTCAGATTGTTCACATTAAGGTTGGAACTCCTGGGAATGTGTGTTGCTATAAGAAAGCGGTTGGAAGCTATCGCCCAGTGCTAAATCCTCATGGCTTCCCGACACAGGGGGTAAGACCTGGTTCTGCCTTGCTTGTTGATATACCAGACAACTGACATGTTGTCCGAATGAATTGCAATGGTCCCAGAAGGGAGGGATGTATGTAACACTTGCAATGCTAAGAGAACTGCCCTCAGTTCCAGGACATTTATGTGCAAATTTGCCTCCATGGGGGACCAGGTGCCTTGGACTGTCTTTCTCTGGAAATGCCCCCCCCACACCCTAACTGGGAAGCATCTGTGGTCACTGTGGCTGTGGGCTGTGGGAGACAGAATAGTCGACACCAATGTTTCGATTCTGGCTTCATCCATCATAGCATTTCTACCTTGCAAAGGTTTGTAAGACGTATCATGTGGTCGAGTGGGTGAGTTAAGATCGACCATTGTGAAGAAAGGCGCTACTATATTATTCTCATGTGCAACCTCACCAGTGGTACTAGAGTAATGGCAGCTGCCATGGAGCCTAAGAGTTGCAGTACAAGGTGTGCTGGTACAAAGGTCTGTGGAAGAAGGGCTTGGATTTAGTGTCTTATTTTCGAAAGCCTGTGAGAAAGGAGGGAAGCTTGACAGGATGTTGTGTCCAAAACTGCGCTGATGAATTCCAGTGTTTTTGGTGGGAACATTTCAGATTTGTCCTTGTTAATTGTAATCCCCAAGTGGAGACCAAGGCCTTGAGTGTAAGAGAGGCTGTGGAGTAGAAGATTCCTGGTCGAGGCGATAAGGAGCCAATCGTCTAGATACAGAAACACCTTGTAGTCGAAGATGAGCTACTACAACTGCCATACATTTGGTGAACACTTGGGTGGCTGTTGAGAGATTGAATGGCAGTGCCCTGAATTAAAGTGGAGAAATCTCCGGGAGCGGTGATCAATCTTTATGTGGTAATACGCATCCTGGAGGTCCATAGAGCACATTCAGTTGTCCCTCTCTAGAAAGGAGGGAATGGACTTTACCATGACCATCTGGAATTTTTGAGGTTGGATAAATTTGTTCAAAAGGCTGAGATCCAGGATTGGTCTCCAGTCCCCTGTCTTTTTTGGCACTAAAAAGAACCTCGAGTAAAACTCAGATCCTCTCTGGTCTGGTGGGGCTAGTTGGATGACTCTTTTTCTTAGCAACTTTTCTATTTCTAAGGCTGCTACTCCCTCTGATTGGGTGGTACATTGGGGATTCGTTTGGTGGGTCTGGGAGTTAAATCGAAAGGTATCTGGTAGCCTCTGGATATTATTCTCTGCACCCAAACATCAGTAGTAGTAAGTTGCCAGACTGGTAGATGCAGAGGAAAAACTACCCTCAACTGCTTCCAGAGTAAAGCAATTGGGCCGCTGCTCAGGGGCACTGGTAGGGTCATCCAGAGAAGGAATCTCCAGTGCCCTGGTTAAGCAGACCCCCTCTACCCCAAAAGGGGAGTCTTCGTGATGAGTTGCCCCTTCTGCCCCGGGGGGATTGCTCACCATGAGTGTCACGGAAGGATCCTAGGGATTTCTTGAACCACAATTTTCCTCCTCTCTGGTTCCTGGAGTAGGACCGCTGGGGGGTGGAAAAATGTATGCCCACAGCAGACAAGGTATTTCTGTCTTTCTCACTTCATGCTAGTATGTCTTGTACTTTGGGACCAAAAAGTGCAGTTTCATGGACAGGCACATTGACAAAGGAAGATTTAAAGGAGTCTGCAAAATCACACAAAAGCATCCAAGCATGATGTCTCATGACAATGCCTGATGCGGCAGTGAGCTGCCCCCTCAGTGCTGTGAGATATCAAAAGCATCAAGGAGTTCAAGATAGATTCAAGGGTAGCTAGCTGCAAGGTGATAGTGTCATGCACCTTATCAGACAGTACCCACTCCAAAGGGGAAGACATTTCAGAGATGAGGTCTCTTTGGAGATGAGTGAAGTATACCAGATAGTTCAGCGACCGAATGACAAAGGTCGCTGAAGCGAAGGTCCGCTTCCCTAGTCTGTCCATGGCCTGAGACTCCCTGTTCAGAGGATGGACAGTGGAACTATCTTCTGCCAGTTCTCTTTTGGTGGCTGCCACCATGACCATGGAATCAACCGTCAACTGCTTGGACCAGTTGGACTGGACTTCAGGGGTGGATAGAATTTTGTCTGGCCTCCGGGGGACAGGTTCTACATTATCTGGGGCCTTCCAGGCATGCTGCATGATCAGCTTAATAAGCTCATCCGCAGGTGGGGTCACCCAGGAAGTAGATGGCCGGGCACACGGAAGGCCTGCAAAAACACTAACTCCTCAAAAGAAGGGTTAGAGGACTTCCATTCTCCCCGCTGCTTGAGGATTTCAAGAATGTCTCCAAATGAGACGTCATCTGGGGGAGACCCTTCTCCCTCATCGCAATCGGTGTCCTCAGTGATAGATTCCTCAGGGGAATCAAGGTGCTTTCTCTTGCACTGTTTCTTCCAGGGTGGCTCCCCAGTGGGATCTTCTGAGACTCTCGTACCCGGGATCCCAAAGTAGGGGGTTGGGACAGCTATATGCAAGAAAGGAGTTCTGGTGCCGATGGCATTGATGCTGACTGCGAGCCTGTGGAAGAAAGGACCCTCTCCCTCACCTGGAAAGCAGACCCGCCTGAGGAGGGATGGGAGCCCAGAACCGAGAAGGACAACCTCGGAACTGGGGTCACACCCCACCCTGAGGAGCCCACCCCCAGTTGAGGAGTTCTGAGAAGACTGGAAGCTGTTGGAGCCGTGAACATAAATGGTGCCAGCGAAAAAATAAGCATCGGGCTAGGTATCAAGGTGCCAACAGACCAAACACTGCTCCAAGAGTGCACCGGCTCCAATGGAGTCAATGCAGCTAGGGAGGTAGGTGCCGACAGGGAAAACTCTGCAGTTGGGGCCGAGACAGTATGCATCGAGGTAGTCATCAGTACAAACATCTCCAGAGCCTGGGTAGAGGCTGGAGAAGGATAAACAGGTGAATATGCTGTGAAGGGTTCCAAGCCAAAGGGGATGGAAGGTCTAGCTGGGGTGGGCAATCCCCTAGCTGCCAGAAGCTGGTCCACAACCCACACTACATCATGTTCAGAAAGGCTTCTGGTGGATCTATAGGAGGCTACTGTAGGAGAATCATGTATTTCAAGACAGAGGCTAAACCGATGCCCTGAAATGGGTCGTACATTGGAGAGTATCTGGTTCTTGGGAAATATTTGACTTTAGGAACTGAGGTTATAGTCTGTGGAGCCGAATAAGCTAATGGCACCGTGGCCGAGGATGGTGCTGAAGCAGGTATGGTCATGAAAGCCAGTGTCAGAACCAAGGATGGCACCGAAGCCACAATGGTACTGAAGCTGGAACCAAAATAGGAGTTAACATCAGAGATGGCACCGAGGGAGAAGACACAGGGTCTGGTGCACGGAGCTGACTTGATTCGTAACTGACGGAGATACAGGAACCGAGTAACTCTATTTTTCCTTGTGTTTCTTGGTCTTAGGAGGTGGTGAGGCCCGCAACCCAGAGAGAGCCTCCAAAAAAGGCGTTTTGATTAAACCTTTCAGAATTAGCTTGTTCTTTTTGCGCTCTGCTAGAGTGCGATTGCTAAAACTAGAGAATACCAATGATGGTATTAAAAAATACCACAGGTGGTAAGGGAAGGCTTACCAAAGGCAGGAGAGAGGGACAGTACCAATGATGGTAAAGATTTAACTACCAAAGGTAAAGGGTAGGAAATAGAAGCAGGTTATAGGCGATGGTAAGAAAAGGTGAAACTGAATAAAAAATGACAAGGTTTTAAGAGAAACTACACAAAAAACACACATTTCCACTTAGCTTTGAGAGAGAGGTTAGGCACATCTGACAAAGAACACGGCACATGAGATCTGGAAAGACTATGAGAGGGGCATTATGGGTAGGTCTTAGCTGAGATTTTTTGGCTGGCGTGAGCTTGGAAATGGCCATGTCGGTTCTGAGGATGGAACTGAAGTCCTATCAGTAAGGAATGAATAAAGATTTACAACATCAGATGTACTTTTGTTTTATGGTCCTTACTTATACTAAAGCCTTCTATGTTCCTGTTAAATCTAATACTATTAGCTAGAGGTCCAATAGCTAAATCAAATAAAAGGAGATACTGGACAACCTTTTGTAGTGCCTTTATTAATATCATAGGATTGTGATAAACATACCTATTTTTAGAAATGCTTTAGAACATGATGTGATGAAAAGAGGTACTGCCAGCATAGCTAGCTGGAATTTTGTAAATAATTATATGTCATTTCTGAATATCAACCTTATTCATATAAGATGCTGGTGTTACAAATATATTATAACTGTATGCCATGTGTATATCAAACTGATTTGTACAGAAATTTGTGTTGAAAAGGTATTTGTAATGTGCTTGTGTCTGAAATGTATGCACAGTGTGCCTTACTGGAGAGAACAAAAATGTACATGCACTATTGTAACTGTTTAAATAAATATGTTTTAACAGATGAAACTGAAGGGTTAACCTCAGTCCAACAAACTTTAGAAAAATATAGGCTAGGCCATAAATATGCTATCTCACAAGTTTCAATGTAGCCAGAGACACAAAGTCTGTACTAGGAAGCTTTCTGTATTGTCCTTGGGATGAACTAATTACAGCCTGGAAGTTTTGAGGTATGCAGTTGTTTTATGACTTCCAGTACCTGCCAAAAATTCTGAGCAAAAGCCCTTGTGTGTGTATTTTTTACAAGTAGGTACTAAATCCTGCCAGCTTCCAGCAATGGGGGTTTTCATGAGAACTAGAAGTCAGATGACCAGAAATAATGTCATTCTGCAAGCTAGCCCACCAGTAATATTTTAGATATTATTTTAAAGTCTCTTAGTGAGAAAGAGCATTCTGTATTCGGTTTTATAGGTTCATAGGTTCACTGGTGTTTACTAAGCTAACGATCACAAGGGCCTTTTTAAGCCTAGCCATGCATCCTAAATCTCTGACAAGTTCTGATACCCTTGATAAGTGGAATAACCCTGGGAGATTAACCATTTACAGGTTACCAGTGTCCATTAGGGACATAAGTGCCAAACCAGGGATGCACAAGATATTTTACTTATACCCTAAATTTTTTTAGTGATGAACTTCTGTGGACATTCCAATTGTCATATATGCCTGGTTAGGTACATACCAAAGGGGGCATTGTACTCAATGATAGCTCTGATGAATGCCAAATACAGTGGAACAATGACTTCCTTGGACTTAGATGCCATACCTTTGTTTATAAATTGTACAACAGAGAATGATTTCCTCACCAATGTAGACATGTGATGGTCAAAGGCTAGATAACTATCTATGTGTGTCCCTATGTCCCTGACTACTGGGTCAACTCTGAGGGGTGTGTTGTCAATACGATAGTTACCAGGGATGGATGAATTCCCAAAGGATACTATTATGCATTTCCTGGCATTTAATTTTAGTCCATGGCTCTGACACCAGTTGTTTGTCTGTGTCAGCCCCTTATGGAGAACATTTGTGTCAGTGTGAGATTCAATAAACACAGCTCCTAATTTACAATCATCTGCAAATGTAGTCAGCCAAGGACCAGTGACATTGGCCTTGACTTCTGAGAAGTAAATGCCAAAAAGGAGTGGTCCAAGGACTGATCCCTGAGGGACTCCACTTGTACTTGGCCTTTTTGTAGAGGTGGACTCCCAGTTCTAACTTCGTGGGTTATGTCTGTGAGCCAATTGGCTATCCACCGGGTGACATATGAGTTTGTACCTAACACTGGACCTGACAACAAAAAGAAGAACCATTCACCACACCATCTACCTTGTTCTAAGTAAGTTGCTAGAGTATAGTAACTCTCTTAGATTCAGTCAGGAATATAGTGAAGTTTAGTTTAGATATTGTTTTTCTTTATTTGTGTGAGCCTGTACTGCAATGTTATTTTAAATATTTCTTGTGGCTTTGAACTCTGCTGTCACTGGCAATATTTACTTAGTATTGTCTTGTTCTTTTATTATTTATTATTAAATATATTTAAACCTTTCATTGTGGCTGATCTTTGTAGCGATATTTAAATGTTGAGAGTATTTGCATATTTATTTGGTTATACTGTGCGGGCCACTCCTAATAGCCTAGCTCTTGGACAAACTGCCATTTGTATTAATATTAGCTTTAGTCAGTATACTGAGTACACTTGGAAATGCCTTAAAATAGCTGGCAGGAATGTCTGGTGGCAATCATAACTACCTTATAGTCTGGGCAGAAGGGGACATAGCTAGTAAATCTGTGCCAGCCTTTCCCAGTTGTGTGTGTGTGTGTGTGTGTGTGTGTGTGTGTGTGTGTGTGTGTGTGTGTGTGTGTGTGTGAGTGTGTGTGTGCGTATGTTTGTGTATGTGTGTGTAAATCATAGCTCAGTGTGTGTGTGTGTGTGTGTGTGTGTGTGTGTGTGTGTGTGTGTGTGTGTGTGTGTGTGTGTGTCAGCTACTTATGCAGGGACATGAAGCACTGGTTGGACACAGAGGGTGCTGGAAGCCTTGGCTTGGTCACTTAGCTGAGATCTCAACTCTATAGCTGTGCCAGTGGGCAGTCTTATTGGGGATCTGGAGAAAGAATTAGAAACCAGCCCTAGACTGACTGTGGTCTCTGTGTGCTCTTAAGGGAAATTGCACTTGATACAGAGTGCTGTATCTGGAAATGCTGTGTGTGTACCTGTCATCTTCTCAGTGAATGTCCCCCCACTGTTGCCAGTGGTGAGTATTGGGACTCCTTGATTACTGGTCCCATGGAGGATCGTCAGTCCTAAATATAATTTTTTATTAGAGCAATACATTTTTGTGGAAAACTAAGTTCAGAAAAGTGACTGAAATAAGTACTTCCAATCCACTGAAAAGCTTTGTCTATATCTAAACCAATGTTATATTTTATTTCTTTCTTTTCTTATGAACTTTTTATTGAGTTTTAAGTAACAAAACCATTTAACCATTAAACATACAATTGAAACAAGAAATAACTATATATACAGTCCATAACAAAGACAATTTCTAATTGTTATTAATATTTCTCTAAAAGATCTTTAAGTTTTAACCATGCCAGTTTTTTATATATAGCATTTATAGTTCTTGCATTTGCAGTTTGAATTTCTCTATTACAAACATTTTTAGCAAGAGAAATAAATTCTGAGAACCAAAGGATGCTTTACATTTCTAGTTTATTGTAATTACTTTCCTTGCAATAGCAAGAAGGGACCAGGGAAGAAGCAGTTGCATTCTTAGAATTGAGTTAGGGATCAGAGCATTAAATAATAATAAAGAATTTGTTATATCACAATTATCTGACCCCAATGCTTTAGTGAAGTTCTTAAAATCTAACCAAAATGGGACTACGATTTTACATTCTAAGAACATGTGTATCCAATCTGCATTTCAAGTTTCATCACATCTCCAACATTTAAAGTTGTCTTTTTTGTATATTATAGCAATTTTGTGTGAAGGAAGAAAATTTCTATGTAAGTATTTCCACCTAAATATTTTCCAAAAGAGGGATGAAGTTGTATCCTTTATAGACTTGAATATTAATGTTTTGTTTGCATCGGAAAACATTTCATTATTTATTTTTTGTAGAATAACTCCAAAAGGAAATATCTGAAGTGAATAATTCAACTCTCAAAATCTTATATATTTTCAATAAGGATGATTTGCTATTAAATTTTGAAGTACTGGTTTGAAAAAGGATACCTAAGATCCTAGGGCTCTTGAGTCTATATTTATTGGTAATGAATTCTCTAAATATTTGAATATTTAACCAATTATTTTTGTTTTATATTATATCTTGCCAAAAGATAATTGGCTTCATATATATTATTATTGTTCATAAATTGGTGCTAATATTTCAACCCATTTTTTTCAATTTCTTTTATTTTATATAGATTAAATGAATTTAAACACACTTCAGTGAAAGCAACTGGAAACATCAAAAACAATATTTTTTTTGTAAAATAATTACTATGCATTATCTTCCTGAAGATAGTTAGAATGTACTTAGTGAAAGGAGTAAAGTTAGGAATTTTCCTCATATTAATGCTAAATTGTTTAATGACCAAATTTAGTTTGTTTCTAGCTGCTATCTCATTGCTATTTATTTTTGTATTATTAATTGAGTAAAATGGACTTATGAATAGGTTTCCAACTCAATGTATAGTTGTTGTACAACCAATAACTTATTATGTTAATGATAACTGATTATGCATATAATTCAATATTTGGAAACCTGATTCCTCCATCAACCCAATTTCTGAAATGTCAATCAAAAGCTATTCTAGTTTTTTTTGTGGGTGCCATAGGAACTTGAGTAATAAAGCATTCATTTGTTTAATGAATTTTTTATGGTGGCAAGGCAATCAAGGAGTGTATATTGAATATAATTTTTGGTAATATACTAATCTTTATTAAAGTAAGTCTTTCTTCCATTGTGAAAAGCATTTTATTCCAATCTTCAAAATGTTTCCTTATTGTATTAATTAAATCCTTATAGTGTTTACTGTTGTAGTTTCATGCCAATTAGACTTTATAATTACTCCTAAATATCTGAAGTGTTGATTTTCCCAATTGAACTCATTGTTTTTTAACATATTACTTATTTTCTTATCAATAATGTTTCCATCTTGTTATGATTAAAAGCTAGAGACGAGATTTTCTCAAATAGTTTTAATGTGTTTATAATATGTTCTAAAGAGAAATCAATGTCTCCAGTAGCAGTAAAATGCATACCTCTCAACCTAGAAACATCAAAAATCTGGACAAAGGCCCATGAAAAATAGGTACAAATCTGTATGCTGATTAACATAACATTTGCACATATAATTATGTAACCCCACCCACTCCAATGGAATTGTGGGATACCAGCTTTCAAATGCAAACTGAAGAACAGACAATCAAAATATGACCCCAGACCCTATAGTAAATGGTCACCATTTTTTAATGTGTAGCAATGATGTTAACTTGGAAGGGAGAACACTATGAGCCTTAGGATTTTGTTTTTGGCGACTTGCAGTATGTGGGTTTTGTAGTAAAAATGGGGCATTTATTGATAGGCAATATTCTAATCTTAGGTGCCATAGTGGTGCAGCAGTTAACCTTGTCACCTCACAGCAAGAGATTCTCCAGTTCGATTCTCAGCTAGAGTGCCTTCTGTGCAGAGTCTGCATGTCCTCCCCGTGGTCGAATTCACTTTAAAAGACATACTAGTAGGTGCATGCATGAGTGGGTGTAAAGGAAAACACAAAGATCAATGCATGTAAGATTCAAGCAAGGCACCCTTTATTACTTGCAGCAAGGAGACAAAGCATGTATGCACAAGGTTTGTCTGATTTTTCATAGTTCAGCACACTGTTTTTATACAGTTCTTTACATGGACACAGGAAGATGTTACTAGATTTACTGCTGACATGGTCAAATAATTGCTGTCTTGCAAAAACATGCTTGAGAAAAACAACCTGGCCTTGGGCTAATTTTAGCCCTCCCTAGTTTCTCATGATTCTTCTGTTGTCCAGTGCTGATATGATGCATTTGCCTAAGGTCAAGGCACAACCCTGGCCTCAACACACATCTTGCTTGACTATAGTAGACTTTCAGGCATCTATTGTTCTCTTATCAGAGTCTCCAGCAGCTGCACATATTCACACAGAATAAGCAGAATAAACGTATTAATTCTTTTTAACCCCTAATGCACTTAAGCCTGCACACTGCTGTTATACATTTTCTTAACATTTCCCCCCTTTTAATACTTTATTCTACCTTCAAAACAAGCATAGACAGTTTTTTTTCCTCTTAACCATTTTCTGCTTAGGACTTGCAGTTAGAGAGTCATTCAGTTTAGGCTTGCAAAAGCATTTCTTTGGCTTTGATCAGTTCTTCAAATTCGGTATTCTGATATAAAGTCTCTGAGATTGAAGCATCTATAAAATTTTTAACTAGTCCTTTCACACAGGGGATGCAGCAGCATCCACACACCATCAGTAGGGCTGCTCCTACACAGATGGCAATCAGAATGCTAATCAGGATGCTACCCCAACCCCCGAACCACTTCTGGAAAAAGTCTGTTAATGGATTCGGTCCCGGTTTGGTCATAGCCGGCACTTGCTGAATTATTTTAAGATGGCTGTCTATCTCGTGTTTGTTGTCAGGAATAAATGAACAGCAATCCTCCTGGATTAAAGCGCGTGTACCTTCTTTCACCGCTAGGGTGCAGTTGAGAGCCATGCGATTTTGAAGCACCACTGTTCTCATGGTAGTTAACTCATTGGTTACCAATTCCAGGGCAGAAAAGGTCGCATTACTCATTGTTTCAAGAAGTTTAGATAGTTTTCTTAGCTCCCAGATTGATTTCACTGCTTTGTATGCTGGTAGGATACCAGCCCATGATATGACGTCATCACCCAAGTCCGTGTGCGACAGTCCTTTGTCACTCGTATGGGATAATCGTGGTGGTATATTCAGGATGCATCAATGTGTCCTACCGGATTGGCAGGCTTTTTGATTTCTTGGACATTTCGGATTTTCCCTTGAGGTAAAACTGCCATGTGTCGTATGGCCGGGACTAGGTAGCCCAGAAAGCAGCTTTCGGACCAATTTTCTGGTAGCCATTTATATGCTCTTTTCCCACTTATAAAGTAGCAGTTTTCTTCTTTAGTGGTAACTTTACTATGAACATACCCTTGTCCTGCATGGAACATTTTTTGTCAATTACGGACAGTTGTTTATATAGAACAGGATCACTTTTTACTTCTTTGATTGTTCTATGCATCGTTTCACAAAATGAGTCATAGTCCGTATGGCAGTAGGATCCAGTGTTATTAGGTTTAGTGTAGCATCTATAGGGAACTGTTGCAATACAATGACTTGATCCCACCTTAACTGTATCATTTTTGTGAAAACACACAGTTCCATTTCGACGAATAAACAGGTGTAATGCTACTTTATCTTTTGAATTGACATTTGATGTATCATGAATTAGATTCCCCCAGGTCTCATTAGCCCCTAAAGGGACTGTATTTAACATTAATCCCCCATGAGCGGTAGGAATAGCAGTGCAAATCCAACAGTCTGAAACATTAAAAATATTTGCATATACATATTTGACAGCTTGGTACGTATTGAAATTCGGGTGCCACTCTGCACGCTTATTTAGTTTTACTTGTGTGGCTGAGAAAAGAAATGGCCACAATAAAAAGATTATTGTTACCAGTACAGTCAACAGGATGGTCATGCAATACTTCTGCAGAAATGGTTGTTCTGCATTCCTGTTTTCTCTGGTTCTTTCAAAAGGATGTATTTCAATCTTTTTTGATTCAGTCATTTTTACTTAGGACACGTGATCTTACTCTCTGCCCTATAGGACCCTAGCACTGATGATTGCTTCACTGGGTTTGAGACGGATTGGTTCCTATTGATCTGACCCCCCCCTTTGTAGCCAGACTTTTGTGCTTAAGGTCCCGATGGAGAGGTAAGGTCTTTGTCCAACTCGAAGTTTTTCACCAGCTTGCAGTGCATCAGGTGTATCCACGAAGCTCGTGCTGCTATTTTGACTGCAGTAGGTGTTGAAAGAAGCACCTGGTAGGGGCCTTCCCACTTTGGCGATGCCCAGTTCTTTCGCTTCACGATTTTAATCCACACCCAGTCTCCCAGCGTCACTGCCACTTCCAGTGTTTCAGTTTGTTTCTGACCTGAAACAGAATTAAACTGCAACAGATGTTTGGAACTTAACAACTTTTTCATATATTCAGCTAGTGTAAAATCAGCTTCCTGGCCTGATGACATGAGAGGTTTCCACTGGGGGGTGTAATAAGCCCTTCCATACAGCTTTTCAAAAGGAGTCAGTCCTTTTGCTGTAGGGACAGTTCTCATGTTTAACAGTGCCAGGGATAAACAGTACAGCCAGGTTTTTCCTTTTTCAGCTATTAATTTCCTCAGTTTGCTTTTTAGTATACCATTATGCCTTTCAAACAGCCCTGCAGACTGCGGATGATATGCGCAATGATTTTTCAGAGAAATACCAAAAAACTTACTCAGCTGCTGTATAGTTTGATTTACAAAGTGTGTGCCATTGTCACTATAGATTCTCTCCGGGATGCCAAACCTAGGAATAATTTCCTTAACAAGTACCTTTGCTACTGTAGCAGCATCTGGATTTTTGGTTGGAAAAGCTTCTACCCACCTGGAGAACATATCTATAATGACAAGGCAGTACTTCTTGTTTTCACATTTGTTAAGTTCTATAAAATCCATACAGATAGTGTGAAATGGATATGGTGGTGTGGGAAAACTTCCTCGTTCAGGTTTTATTGCCCCTTGTGCATGATGTTTGTTACAAATCTGACACATTAAACAAAATTTTTTAGAATAGTTTGTAAATCCATACGTTGTGAACACCTGGTTCACCAGCTGTATCATCCCCCCTGTTGAGACATGGCACTGCCCATGGCTCAACAATGCCGCATAGCGGAACAAGTTAGAGGGTAGTATTGGTTTTCCTTCCTTAGAGATGTACAGCCCATTTTCGAGGACTGCTTCTCGTTTTATTTAGCGCTGTTTTTCTGCTTGTGTAGTGAGTGTCTGCATTGTTTTTAACATATCTAAGTTCAGAATTTCAGAGGGTTCTAATTGCTTATTTAGAAGGAATACCTTTGTAGCTGCTTGTTTTGCAGATGCATCAGCTCTTTTATTACCTTTTAAAATTATATCTTGTTGCTTGGTATGAGCTGGACATTTGCAAATGGCCACCTTTCAAGGCAACTGAATCGATTTTAAAGATCTAAATTAACTGCGCATGATTTATAGGTTTGCCAGTAGATGTTATCATCCTCGGTTTTTCCACTGTTGTGCAAACACATGTACAGTGTAAAAAGCCTACTGGCTATCAGTGAAGATATTTACACATTTACCCTTCGCTAAGGTACATGCCCGTGTCAGGGCAATCAATTCTGCTGCCTGTGCAGATAAATGATGCGGTAAAGATTTTGCTTCTACAACCTCAGCATTAGAGACTACTGCATATCCTACCAGGTTCTGTCCTGCAGGGCCCCTTTTGCATGAGCCATCCATGTAATATGTCACCTCAGCATCATCCAAGGGGACATCCGTGAGATTTTTTTTTAGGTAATGTCTTTTGCTTGATTATTTGCAGGCAGCATTGTGGTGTGCCATCTGCAGGAGTTGGGAGCAGAGTAGAGGGGTTTAAAGTCATGCATCGTTCAATTGTCATATGAGGTTGGCTCAACAATATGGTCATGCAGGAGAGATGCCTAGCAGGGGAAAGATATGCCATTTTTTCTTGTAACAAAATAATCATGACTGCATGGGGTACCCTCAAAGTGAGAGGGTGAAACAAGACTACTGAGGCTGAAGCCTGCACTGCCATTGCTGCCGCGACTACTGCCTGTACACAGTGGGGCAAGGACCACGCCACTGGGTCTGATTGTGATGAATAGTAAGCAATGGGACATTGCTTATCCCCATGTTGTTGTGTTAATACTGATGTCATATAACCCTGCTTGCAATCCACAGTCTGGAAAAAAACACTTATGATAATTAGGCAAACCCAGAACTGGAGAGAATGCTATCAATTGCTTCAGTTTACAGAAAGCGGATTTTGCCTCTGTTGTCCATTGTAACAGGTCCTGTGCTGCCATGGGTGTTCTATAACTAAGGTTAGTTAGAGGTGCAGATTCCAGGGCATAATTTGGAATCCAGCTTTGACAAAAGTTAGTCGTTTCCAAGAAGGACATAATTTCCTTCTTGGTGGTAGGCTTTGGTGCCTGCAAGATTGCTACCTTTCTGTCCTTATTTAAAGTTCTATCTCCCTTGGATATTACATATCCCAAGTACTTTACCTGTTTTTTCCAAAGCTGTAGTTTGTCCTTGTTCACTTTATGTCCCTCAGCAGCTAGGAATTGTAAAAGTGCTATTGTATCTTCCCTGCAATCCTGCAGGGTGGGGGCTGCCAATAAAATGTCATCAACATAAAGTAAGACCTGGCTACCCTTCAGTGGGTTAAATCCTGCCAAGTTACTTGACATTTATTGTGAAAATATCGTAGGGCTCTCACAATATTCTTGTGGTAGTCGTGTATATGTATATTTTTTACCCTGAAATGTAAACGCAAACCAATACTGGCTGTCTGGGTGTATTGGTATTGAAAAGAATGCGTTACTAATATTCACCACAGAAAAATACTTTTGTTGATGTTTTAAGTCATTTAACAGGGTGTGTGGATTTGGCACTATGGGTGCGCTTGGTATTACTGCGTCATTTGTAGCTTGTAGATTCTGAACCATACGCCATTCTCCATTGGCTTTTCTGACCGGAAATAAGGGTGTATTACACGGAGAATCGGGAGATTCCACTAGCACCTCTCCCTTAAGTAATGCTGCTATGATAGGTTTTATTCCTGCCTCTGCATCCTTCCTTAAGGGATACTGTTTCTTTTGTGGTCTAAATGCTGACTTTGATGTGATACTAACTGGTCCTGCCATATGGATAAGTCCTACATCTGATTTCCCTGCTGACCAGAGAGTTTCTGGTATATTCCGCAAGGCTTTTTTTTTTCCCTCCGTCAATAGGAGTACCCATCAGCTGTTTTCGCGAGAATGCAAATGTACAGCTGGGTTAGTGTGAGTCACCCAATTTAGTGTTTGTACTTGTATTCCCTGTCCTGACAGCTCCAATTCTGTTTGTTTTTTCCACCTTGTGACTCTCTCCCCTAGGTTCGCCCACTGTATGTTTTTATTCTTGGTCAAGCTAACATGTGGTAGTCGATTGGATTTATAAAGTGTCAAAAACTCCTGGGGCATTGAACAGCTGGCTACACTATTTCCTTTTGCATCCCAGTATAAGTTTCTCAGTACCAATCTGTGCGATTCTTAAATAACTCTTTTTTGTACACCTTATTGGGTCCTGGTGTGTTACAAAAATACAGGGTACAATGCAGTAGGTGCTGTTTATTAATGTCAAGGGAGGGAAACTTACTGATGGCTACATTCATTAGTTTTTTGGTCACAGTCCCTGGACCAGTCGTAACCAGGTCCTGACTGTACCAATAAAACATCTCGCCCCCTGATTGTACCACAAAGGTGTCAGCTCTTCGCTGTGCTTCCATACCCTGCATAGTCAGAACCACTGCTATATCAAATAACTGCATGAGATTCCTGCCCAAGAGATTCACAGGGCATTTTGCAGAAACTACAATCTTACCTTTTTGTGTCAATCCTGAAACAGGATCAGTTATTGTGATATTGTGGGAGAGGGGCTCCCGATATAGTTGCCCATTAGCTGCTTTGACCAATATGTAGTCAGATGACTCTGATTTTTTAGGCAATTCGGAGGGATGTATTAAGGTCCGTGATGCCCCTGAGTCACATAGAAATTTAACCTCTCTGCCTTCCACCAAAAGTGTAACTTCTGGCTTCATATTTGCTAAATAGAGCTCCAAGCTCAATAAAGCTAAGTCTAGTACTATGTCTTCTTCTGTATCGTCATTAATTTCCTGTACTTCCTCTACTTCCCTTTTCACATCCTCATTTGTCCTTTCTCTACTGGTCTCTTCTAGTGATTCCTGACTATCATATAGTCAGTCCTCACCTTCCTTATCTTTCGTTGTTGCCTTCTTATTTTTTCTGCAATCCCTTGCTAAATGTCCCTTTTTACCACATTTAAAACATTCTCCCCTTTTTTTGTGTCCTTCAAAGTCTTCTGATCACTGATCAGATTGTCTACCTTCCTGCATATTCTTTCTGCCCTCTTTCCCGGAGTGTACTACATAAACTTCTGCTCCATCTTCCACAGAGAATACCTGAGCCTTCTTTTTCTTTTTGCTATCAAAATGCCTTTCAGCATGTCTAGCATATTCAAGCAGTGAGTGTAATCTGCTTGTTCGATGGTCAACTATGTGTTTTGTAATGAAACTGCTTATAGGTGCACTACTACCTTTCAAAAATGCATTTTTCAATTGCTGTTCATATGGGGAATCTTGTTTTTGATCTTTGTGAACCTGCATTCCACAGTGGTTGTTAAAACATTCTAACAGCCTAGCAAACTATTAGTCAACTGATTCACCCTCCTGCTGGACACATTGGTTAATGCAAGTCCAGTCTTCCCTAGGTTTCCATTTTTTATAGATGTGGTCTGTAAGTCCTTTTACTTTTGTATTTAACTCTGCACTGCTATGTAGAGGTGGCTTTTGTGCAGCATCACGAGGATGCCAGTTGCCACAAATCATGTGCCAATCTGGTCCTACAATCTGTCGAACTACCTTTTCTATTTCTTCCCCATTTAAGTTGTAACTTAGCCTCATTCCTTGTAAATCTTCTGAAAATTTTCTGAAATTAAGTTTCGGATGGGGAATCCCTTCTGTAGCTTTCCGGGTATTTTCCGGAGTCCAAGGTCTATATACTAGGATGGTTGGATTCTGATCTTCCTGTCCTGCCTGAGGGTTTGGTACTTCTATAGGTGGATATATTTCCTCTTCTTCTACAGGTCATGTATCCTTAACTACCTGCCATAATTCAGAGCCCTCTTCTTGATTACTTGCCTTTGTTCTGGACCTAGTTTCGATGGGATCCCTAACTTTAGCTCTTTTCAGTTTTATAATGTCCCTATCTTTAGTGAGCATAGGATATAATGGGGGTGAGTCAACCTGTCCACTTGCTCAGTACTCTGGTAAAGAAAGGGGAGGCAGAGGTGCTGATGCCATTACCAAATTATTGTCTTTCTTATCTAAAAACATTGTCTTCGAATCTTTGTTCTTTTGGTCTCTGCGGTTTGCTTCCTCCAGCCACCTGTGTGCCTGGGGAATTCCTAACTGTCGTTGCTTTTTTACTTGACCTTTAGAATCAGTTTTAAGTTGCTTAATAAGCTTGATAAGTGAGGATTTCTCTAATTTTCCATCAAATTCATATTTTATAACTCATTTTGAAAAATATCTGACATTGTCTGCGTGCTGCAACTGCATATATTTTGCGTCTTCCATTAACGGTGGGTTTCCAGGTGTTTTTGCACAATTATTACCCATTTTTCCCTTTTTGGTTGCTTTGTAGACTGTTTAAAAAATATTACCTATTATCTTCAAAAAATTTTTACGTGTACCACGGATTTTGTTATAGTCTCTTCAGAATGACTGTCTAAAGCCTACTGATCTGTTTCACCTGATCTATGACAAGACTGTACCTTTTCTATCCCTGACTGTAAGAAAAATACAATCTGACAGAAACAATACACATCTAATCCCTGATTCTGAAACAGAAAAAAAACTAGATTTACCTTGCCTGAACCCACTTGATTGATCACTGATTCGCGGAAAACCCATCCTTCAGTCGCAGATCAGAAAGTGGCTGGCCTCTTTTTGACATCAATTCAGTCGAAGGACTTTACATATAAGAAGAACCGATTTGGTTTCTTCCCCGTACGGTTTTGGCTACCTGGCCGTCTGATCCGTGGTGAAGAGAGGGTTCCAGCTCGAAGGACCAATCTGTAAAGGAAAACATAAAGATCAATGCACGTAAGCTTCAAGCAAGGCACCCTTTATTACTTGCAGCAAGGAGACAAAGCATGTATGCACAGGGTTTGTCTGATTTTCCATAGTTCAGCACACTGTTTTTATACAGTTCTTTACATGGACATAGGAAGATGTTACTAGATTTACTGCTGACATGGTCAAATAATTGCTGTCTTGCAAAAACATGTTTGAGAAAAACAACCTGGTCTTGGGCTAATTTTAGCCCTCCCTAGTTTCTCATGATTATTCTGTTGTCCAGTTCTAATATGATACATTTGCCTAAGGTCAAAGCACAACCCTGGCCTCAATACACATCTTGCTGACTATAGTCATCTATTGTTCTCTTGTCAGAGTCTCCAGCAGCTGCACATATTCACACAGAATAAGCAGAATATACGTATTAATTCTTTCTAACCCCTAATGCACTTAAGCCTGCACACTGCAGTTATACATTTTCTTAACAGTGGGTGTGCCTTTCTTGAAGGCCTGGGTGCCGGCATGGTAAATCAACACCATAAAAATTCACTGCCAATCATTAGCAGACCGGAGTTCCGCTGTGACGACCCCTAACTGAGAAAAGACGAAAAGACAGTTTTAGTTTGCTATGACCTCCAAGTGTCATTCTCCTTGGCTTACTGATCAGTGGTGTAGCTAGAATTTGTGCCACCTGGAGTTGTTTTTGAGTTTGTCACCCTTTCAACCCTCACAAAATCATGGTCACATGGGGCCCCTCATACACATGCCTCCCCCCTGCAGCCATTCCAGTATCCCATTACTTAGCTATGTTGCCCCATTTATGATAAACACTGTAATGTGCATACTGCTTTACTTCTACAGTGATTATATGGATTTCATTTAAAACTTTTATTTTACATTTTATAGTACAAACACTAATAGACATCTGCTAAACAAAGCAATACAGTCTCACAATGAAAACAGACTTAGCATTAAAACCTCTCTGCCCTTGAAAGTAAACTCACATTAATTGAAACAGTATTGAAACCCACCTTCAAAGAAAATGCATGTGGCCAGTGGGCTGTTTTCAAATCATAGGCCCCTCCTCCCCTTGCACATGAAACATACATGTATACACCTTCCTGATTGTATTGAATTATATTACTTGCAAAATACAGCACATTTGTTAGAGCGCAAATTCAATTTATTGTTTTGAACATATTTCTGGTAAGCAATGAAACAAAATGCATGAACCAATAATGACAAAACTTTCCAATTCAGAACACGTCCATCATAAAAGTCTACTCAAACTTCTACAATCCACCAGTATCAGTAAATATGTACAATCTCTGCAGAAGTAAAAGTCATCTAAACAATTTCACATTAAAGAGATCTCCAACTAATGAAGAGGTCGCTGCTAGCAAACAACTTTAAATTTCATTGTTTCATCTACAGATAATGTGCCTGCTGCCTGTGATGACTGTGCCCTGGCCCAGCAATTAAGGAGCCTCAATCCTCACCACTAACAACAGGCAGGTCTTCTCACAGAATAGAAAAGGATAACAAATACACACAGCAAAGTACAATTTCCCTTAAGTGCACATAGAGATCACAGTCAGTCTCAGGCTGGTTGCTCCCTTGCTCTCCAGGTCCCCAATAAGACTCCCCACTGGCACAGCTATAGGGTCCAGATCTCAGCCTAGCTGGAAAGCTAACATCCAGTACCCTCTCTATCCAGCCAGTACTCTGTGTCCCTGCCCAGGTGGCTGACACATACCCACACTTTGAGATAAGCATTTATACAACTTTACAGACACTCCTGGGAAAGTCTAACACAGATTCTGTAGCTGTGTCCATTTACCAAGACTATACGGTAGTAATTTCTGCCACCACCAGCTAACAATTATCAGCTAACCAAAGGCCCTTGAAAGGGTGTCCAATTATTACTGTGCAATAGTATTATCCAACTGGTAATGTGACTATTCAGTCTAAGGCTTATTAGAGTGGCTTATTACAATACTCTATAAATATGCAATGTACTCTAGAGCCTACTTCTCTACACAAACCAGCCACAGGTAAAGGTTTTTAAAATATTTAATAATAAATAATTAAAACACAAGACAATACTACTACACCACAGAGATATCTAAGAGTTCAGAGATCACACAGAAACTTAAGATAATACAGGAGGACAGGTCTGATGTCAAAGAAAAACACAATCTAACTTTCTAATCTTTAGCTAATCTTAAGAGAAAACACAGTGCTATAATCCTACTTACATACATAAAGAGCATAAGCAGTGCTGGAGTTGATGGTTCAAGGCACAATGCTTTCAGTCTCTCACTGAACAATAGTTTTTAAAACACTAACAAACAGCTCTCATAAGGCCCTCCCAAATTACATAATTTTGACACTTAGGTTTTCCCAGTATTCACATTACATCATTTTGACATTTAGTCTGGAGTTCCCAGGCCACAAACTGTATTATTTAGCAAGCTAACACATGCTCAGGAAGCTACAACAATAAAAGACATTTCACATGTATACTCTAACAATTACTCCTTAAGTTAAGACAATAGAAAGAATGTGTTCAGCCAGCCACTTTGGCACCACTTTTTAGATAATTGTATATTCAAAGAACATTTGAAATGCTTGGCTTGGTTTTCCTTACAGCAGATAGCAATGTTGCAAAAATCTTGATGTTCACATTTTATAGTGTTTTCTTTCATTTAAAAACACAGGCCTGTATTTTACATTTATTTATACAAATTATAGAATTATGTATCAAATTCTATTTGACTAGGCTGGCAGCCTTTGCCCATCTCTCCCCAATCTTCATACTACCCTTGAGGAATAAATTGCCTGTTACATCAAAAAAATAAGCTAGTAATATTGCAATAGGGAATGGATGGCAAACTAACAGGTTCATAATTACTAGGTGTCTCCACCAAAGAGGACATTCTCAGGACTGCAGCATCCATCCCCTTTAAAAGTACAACACAGTACAGTATCAGCAATCCATCTACATACTGTGGGAGTAGAGCCGACAGCCTTCTGCATCAAAAGCAAGCATTCTACCTGTTGTGTTACTAACAACACAAGCAGAGTTGGCATAAGCAGCACTATACTTCTCACCCACTGAAGAATTATGCAGTACAAGAAATCTAATAAAAGCCAACATTTATTTGGGAGGGAGCCCAAAAACCAGGGACACATTTTAAACATTGCTTGTATAATCTTAGAAAAGTTGCTAGAATACAATGATATGTGTTACCAATTACAATGGGTTTCTTGAAAGACAGGAAGATTGAAACTTAAATGGCTATCATTATTTAATGAATTCATTCTCACTAATTTGCTAGAAATACACAAGTTTTAAGAGGAACAGACCAAAGAGCTAAACATGAACACAAGTGGTGGTGTGGGTAGCGAATTCATGTTGTTGTAACTAAGGTACAGGATTTGAGCCTGAGTAACCCTTAACTGGGGCATTACACGTGCACACACACACACACACACACACACACACACACACACACAAGCGGCCATGGACTTAAATGCAGCAATGGAACTACACACACAAAAGAGTGGCCATGGACTTAAATGTAGTAACGGAACTTACTTACTTACACTTGCAGCAAAGAGCATGGAGTTATATAAAGTTAAACAGTACTTGTTGGTCGATAATGTTAAACAGTACTTGGCCAATAAATGCAGCAATGGAATTTACCTGCACACAGAACTTACACTTGTAGCAAAGAGCATGGACTTATATTTAAAGTTAAGCAGTACTTGGCCAATAAATGCAGCACCAAAACTTACTTGCACACAGAACTTACACTTGCAGCAAAGAGCATGGACTTATATAAAGTTAAACAGTACCTGGCCAATAAATTCAAAATGCAGCAAGAGAACTTACTTGCACACACACCAGTTAAACAGTAAAAAGTTCAGTAATGCAGCAATGGAACTTACACTTGAAGCAAAGAGTGGCCATGGACTTATATAAAGTTAAACAGTACTTGCCAATAAATTCAAAATGCAGCAACCAAACTTACTTGCACACAGTATCCACACACCGAGCCAGTTAAACACTACAGAGAACAGTTCTCACATCAAAGAACAGCCATGGACTTATATAAAGTATTTATTTATTTATTTCCAGTTTGATAACCGGGGAGGTCCATTGGGCTCAAAGGGTCCGTTTTCAGTGGAGGCCTGGGAAGAAAAGCACCATATTAAAAACAATTGCACAAATTAAACAATTAAAACAAGCAAGCATGGAATTATAAATTTGTACAATTTGCATAGAATAATGCAAAAAAAAACACATACATATGAAATACATAAAATAATAATTAAATGAGAAGTAGTGGAATGAGAAGGTGCAAAGAATAAAAAAGACAGGTAGAGGAAAAGAAGAACTAGAGGAAGATTCATTTTACGTGCAAGGTCAAAGAGCCATTTGCATGTAGAGCCATTTACAGACAGTAGGGATGGGAACCTATATACAGTATTTACATAGAGTGTATACAGGGGAGAAAATTCTTTATATGATAGAAGCTGAGGGTGGGGAGCTGTGGAACAGCAGGATGTAGACATGCTTGAAGCTAGCTGACATGAGTGGAATTTAGGTAGGAAGAATACAATTACATTTCCAGTTTTGGGAGAGCTGGGAATGGAGTAGGGATTTGAAGTGTTCAGAGTTTGTAGTGATTCTTAGCAGGGGAGGAAGAAAGTTCCATTTTTTTGCTATCAAATAAGATAGGAGAAACTGGACAGGGGGTCATTTAGGTTTGTGTACTGAAAGTAGATTTTGATGGGCTGATCTTAGGGGTCTGAGCGGTGTGTAGAAAGGCAAGATATTAGTTAGTGCAGGGCATGCAGTGGGTTTAAAGATTAGTTTGTGGGCTATAGTAAGTTGAAGGTAGTCAAGATGATTAGGAAGTTCTAGCCACTTAAGACTGTGGGGAGAGGTGCAATGGTGGGGGGAGTGAGTAGATTTAGTAGAAAATTTGACGATTTTGTTGTAGCAGATTTCTAGTTTAGAGGAGATGGAAGTTTGGTTAGAAGTGGAGCACCATACAATAGAGATGGTAGCAAACAGGTGGAGGTGAGGTTTTGTCTTGTAGCTGTAGAGAGAAAGTGAGCATTTCTATATAGCATACCGAGCTTCTGATGTTTTTTTTTTAATATTTAGTTGAACATGTGTATTGAATTTCAGGTGTTCATCAATGGTAACCCAAAGAAGTTTGGCAAAAGATCAACTTCTATAGAGGAGTGGGTATGGCGGGTGATCTTGAAAGATTGCTTGTCAAGAGGGAGGGCTTTTGTGGGGGAGAAAAGAATGATTTTGAATGTATTGGCATTAAGGGAGAAATGGTTTTGAAGCATCCAGTTCTCTGTAGTTGAGAAGGCCAATTGGGTTTTGGTCTGGAGCTCATGAAGGCTAAGGACAGAGCAGACTAAAGTGAAGTCATCTGCATATTGCACTACTTGAGTGTTTGGAATTGCAGAGTGAAAATCATTGATGAATACATTAAAGAGCATTGGTCCGAGTATAGAACCCTGGGGCACTCTGGTAGGGGTAGGCAGGAAGGTTGAGGTACCAGTTTGCCATTTCACATCTTGGGATCTGTCAGAGAGATAACTTTTGAACCATAAAAGTGAATCTAGGGAGAGATTGAGGTTAGAAAGGTGATTGAGAAGGTGGGTGCATGGGATACAGTGTCAAATGCCTTGGATAGGTCAAGAAGGACAGTGGAGACAATTTCTCCAGAGTCACGGGCATGGTTAACAATGTCTAAGAAGGAGAGGAGAGCAGTTATAGTACTGTGGCCAGGACAGAAGCCGTGTTGAGTAGGGGTGAGGAGTTGGTTATTGAGGAGGTGGGACATGAGTTGTAGGTGGATACATTTTTCAAGAACTTTTGAAATTGGGGAAAGAATGGCTATTGGGCAAAAGTTAGATAAGCTATTATTTTTGCCTCCTTTATGAAGGGGCAAGATGTAGGTGGCTCACCATAATTTGGGAACGTGAGATTCCTGGATGGATCTATTGATGAGAATGCTGATGGGGATGGCGATACCATCTGCAGCTAGCTTGAGAAAGAGTGAGGGAATATTGTTGGGGGCATTGGAGCATGGCTTAAGTTTGGAAAGAAGCTTTTTGATACAGGAGGTTGAGACAGGTTTTAGATAAAAAGTGGGAGGAGGATTAGGAGTGCAGGATTGGGGAGAGGAGGGGGAAGTGGAATTATGGGTATGGGAGGGGATGCAGTTGGGGAAGGTCTTAGTAAGTTCAGCTATAAAGTTAGTAAAGAAGGAGTTAAAAAGGGTTGCTATTTCTGTGTCAGTTTTATTGTTGTCGGGACAGGGATTGGATTTAGTACCAGGGTGCAAAAGAGAGTTGATGGAGTTCCAGAATTGTTTGGGATTTTTGGAGTGGGTAGACTGTAGTTTGGTGTAGTAAGATTTTTTATCATTTGTGATAAGCTTTTTGGTTAGATTACGGAGTTGCTTATATTGAAGGAGGGTAGCTGGGTGATTATTTTTGTTGTAGAGTTTCCATGTTTTGTCTCTTTGTAGCATAAATGATTTAGTGTCCTTTGACAGCCAAGGGGCAGAGTTGTATTTTATTTGTTTTGTTCGAAGTTGGGCTTGGGTGTTTAGGATTCCTAGGATGGTAGTATTGAAGATGTCTACGGCTTCATCTAGTGGAAGTGTTTTTAGGATATCCCAATTTGTTAGTTTAAGGGTTTTGGAAAATATAGAAGAGTTAAAGTTAGTGAGGTTGCGAGAGTGGGCATATTGGTGTTGGTGAGGGGCATATTGAGCAGCTCGGTGAATGAAGGCTGGCATATGGTCACTCATTGTGTGTGGTAGTATACCAAAGTCAGAGATCTTATTAGGGTGGGAGACTAAGATCCAGTCCAGGATGGACCCTGGGGGGTTATTTCTGTTAGGTCTGGTAATGTCGTTTATTAGTTGAGTAAAATTACATAGATTGATAAATAGAGTGGGATTATTGTCATTAATTTTATTCCAGTCGATGTTGACATCACCTAGAATATAAGTCTCTAGTTTAATGTTAGTTGAGGCCCATAAGAGAATGTTTTCTAGGGTGGAAGTGTTGTCACCAGGGGGGATATAGATGGCCAAAATACAGATACTTTTATAGTTATTCATTTTGAGGATTCCTATGACTAGTTCAGCACTGTTGAACTGAGGAATGGGATTTTGGTAAGGACAGAGGTTCAGTAGGCTGTTATAGATTAAGGCTAATACACCTCCTTTTTTACTTTGGCGGTCAAATCTAAGAGCTTGAAAGCCAAGGGATACAATTTCAGATTTAGTAATGTGGGGTTTTAGACATGTTTCTGAGACTGCTACTATATCAGGTAGAGTATGATTTAGCCAAGCATGGAAGTTTGTAATTTTGTTTTTTACACTCTGGGCATTAATGGTAATGAGCTTGAGGTATTTTTGGCTGCTTCTATTTGAAGAGGTGGGGGAGAGAGATTATTACTAGTTGTGGGTCCAGGGTTGGGGTGGATGTCTCCTGCTAGAGCAAGCCAAGTAGAGGGACAATAGAGGGGAACCTTTGGTTTGTGACATGAAGTTAGAGGGAGAAACAGTTTTGATTTGGTTGCTAGAGGCTTTAAAGAAATGGTTAGGAGTTTTAATCTAAAATAGTGAAGTGGGTTAGGTAGAAGTAGGGAGGCGGACATGTAAAAGTGGAGGGTCATTGGGTGGGGATGGGAGAGAGTGGATGAGGAGGGAAGAGAGAAGGAGGGGGGTAGTATAGAAGAGGAATAGGAGGTTGCATTATAGACAGTTATTAGGTGGAGAATACATATAGATGAGGTGAGGGAAGTTTGTTGAAGTGGAAGAGCCATGGTTAATTAGAGTAAAATAAGTTTTAGAGGAGGAAACAGGGTAATAGGAGAGTGTTTAGAGAGAAAGGAAGAGGAGTATAGCTGAGAGTACAGGCCAGTAAGGGATAGAGAAGGGGTGGGATTACCAATTGAATGGATGCTGGGGGAATAGAGAATGTGATTGGCTTCAGGGATGGGGAGGAGATTCAAGGTGAGAATAAAGGTAAGTGCACTGGGGGTGGGTGGAAATTGGGGGTAGGGTAGGGTAGCGGAGTGATCCCGTAGAGCAAATGGAGCTGGTAGAGCTACTGAAGGAGTGAGCCCTAGAAAAACAATCAGTGGAGAGCTGATTGGTAAGGTAAGTTTGGGTGGGATGGATAGGAGGTAAGAGCCTTGGTAGTAGGGATAGTAGGCAGGGTAGATAAGTGAAGTAGAGTACAGGTAGAAGGAAAATAGTGGGGCTGCAGTTCTACACGTTATGAAAACTGCAAGCCTAAAGGTTGTGTTTTAAGTCAGTGGGATAGGTCTGAGAGAAGGGCGCCACCTAGTGGACAAATGCTATATAGCAAACAATAGCTTCTCATGGAAGGTAGCAGGTCTAGGAAATATGAGGGGGGGAAGGATTTCTGTTATAAACAGAGGGCACAAGAAGAAAAGGTATGCAAGTTGTTGAAGAGAAAGGCTTTGGCTGCTGGTCGTCCTACCTAGGGAGTGTACATAAAACCTGGAGTTTCTAAACAAAAATAGATGTTGTACAGACTGTAGTTTTAAAACACATACTTTCTTTTCTTAGAGGGACTGATGCACAGGGAGTATATTGGTTTGATTCCTCAGTTTATGGAATGGACAGCAGTTGATATGGTGAGTTAAGGTTGTTGGTCAGCAACAAACAGGGCAATCTCCCACTGGAGGACAATACAAGCAGGTTGAACAGTTTCTTTTCTTAGAGGGACTGATGCACAGGGAGTATATTGGTTCGATTCCTCAGTTTAGGGAATGGACAGCAGTTGATATGGTGGGTTAAGGTTGTTGGTCAGCAACAAACAGGGCAATCTCCCACTGGAGGACAATACAAGCAGGTTGGACAGCTTATTTAATGTATGGACTCCGAAGCCAGGGACGCACAGCAGCTGAGAGGTAGACGAGGGGTAAAGTAGCAGTTAAACAGGACTTGGCCGATAAATGAACAAGAGCAGTTAAACAGTACTTGCCCAATAAATGCACAAGAACAAACATAAACTAAATGCAGCAATGTGGAACTTATTTGCACACAGTATCTTGGCCAGCCAGCAGATAAAGAAAATAATGCACAACAATGGTTCTTGGCTGTTACAACAAATAACCATTGTTTTTTGACTCTGCAAAATTTAAATTATGCAGCCAGCCATCACTGTTATTGTTGTTGTTGTCTTTTGGCTTTTCCCGGTTAGGGGTCGCCACAGCGGAACTCCGATCTGCTAATGATTGGCAGTAGATTTTCACAAAAGCCGAGGTGCCAATGTGACGTTCAACCTTCAATGAAGGCACGCCCATTTACGCATGTCTTTTGAACGCTCACCCAACCACAGGGAAGACATGCAGACTCCACACTTATATTCCCTATTTCTCTCCGAGTCCAACAAGCAGTAGCTGATGTCATCACACATGCCCCTGTCGGCTGGTGATGACATCAGCCAAACATTTAAAGTGGTAATACATAAATAAATAAATAAATAAATAAAATTTAGACTGGGAAATTTGGAAATTATGGGGGCCACTTGTGAATTCGTGGCACCCCACTATTTTGCCCTCAAAAATGGTAATTACCAAGGAATTCGGTATGGTTGAACGGTTTAGTAAAATATCATCCGCAAAAAAGTATTTTAGCACAATAGCCTTTATCTATAGCAAAACCTTTTATCATTGAATTTGATCTAATAAAATTTGCAAGAGGCTCAGTTGACAGAGCAAATAACAGAGGAGACATAGGGCAGCCCTGTTTTGTACCTTTAAGTAATTTAATGGGACCTGATAAAAAATAACCAATTTTAATATATGATGCTGAATTTTCATATAATCTATCAATTCGATTGATGAAGTCTGCTGAGAAATTATATTCTTTTAGGACTTTAAATAAATATGTGCAATTTATGGTGTTAAAAGCTTTATTTATATCTAAATTTATAACTGAAAGCTCGTCCTTTTTCTTATTAGCTATATCATTCAATGTGAGAAGTTTGATAAGGTCATTGAACTTCCCTGCTTATAATAAAACATATCTGATCATTACTGATAAGTCTAGGCATTACTTGATTTAATCTTTTGGCATATATAGATATAAATATTTTATAATCAACTTTTAACAATGAGGTCTATAAGAGTAGTTTAACCTGGAATCCTTATCTTGTTTCAAGATAGGTGAAATCATGGCATATTTCCATGAGGGAAAATTAAATGAGTTATTTTTAAAGCTTTCAAATGCTTTTAAAGTGTTGTCTGGGAATAATCTATATATCTCAGGAATTAGTCCATCTAATCCAGGAGCTTTTTAGTTTTTTGATATTTTTAATTTGGTCTTTTAACTCACTAAAATATATTGGTTTGATTGTTTAATTTAATGTTTTGCTCTCTGGTCAATTTATTCTTTAAATTTTATTTAATAAAACTATCTAACCAATCTGAATTCTCTATAAAAGAGCTGGTATTGTTTATTTCATAATGCCTTCTGAAAGCTTCTAGTATATCCTTTCAGTCTGTTACTCTTGATTTTATCTCCAACATTGTACGTAATTTCATTAATGTGGTTGATATTTTAAGTCCTTTGGATTTTACTGCTAGTCAATATAAGTTTTTTGGGTTAACCAAATACATTGGCAATTTAAGTTTGTCTAAATTTATTGACACTTTATGATTCAATATTTCAATGTATTTTTGATTTAAATCTTTCAATTCATTGTCTGCACTAATGTCATTATTTTTAAGTGCAGCTTTAAAGTACTAATCTTTGCCTGTAGATGAATCAATTCTATATCCCACGCCTTTCTTTTCTTTAAGTACCAACTTTTGATTTTTCCATATAGGTATGCTTTCAGGGTGTCTCACAAGATGACATTTGATGTTTCACTAGTATTATTATTATTATTATTATTATTAAGCTCTAGGAACAAATTCAATTCTTTTAAGAACCAATCTTTAAATCTGTCAGTTTTAATAATGTATGCAGGAATTCTTTGCTGGTATGTTAGGTCATTGGGTTTAAAATTTAAATTAAAAGATATAGCATTGTGGTCATATAAGGGACATGATATTAGTGAAACTTCATCTATTTAGAATATAATTTATCAGAAATAAAAGAGTGCCAAACCTGTATGAGTAATTGTATAAAATGTAGTGAATTTGGCAGTTTTATATCAAAAATATATTTTAAATTTGTAGAATCAATGAAATATTTTAATTTTTTTACCAGTGGCTGATAAAGCTGGTTTCCTATCTTTTGAGGTCTCTCTTGAAGAAAGAATACAATTAAAATCACAAGCTAAAATAATCTTGCCCTTTGAGTATGAAGGAATTATATTTAGATACTTTGTTGCAGTTTTGGCACCAATAGCAGGAATCCAGTATATATTAACAAAGGTAAAGTATCTCTTAGTTAACCCCAAGACCACTAGACTGAGCATTCCATTCTTGCTTGAATAGGTATTAATTATTTTAGGCATTGTTAATGTTTACTTCCATAAGATTAAAGTGCCTTTTCTCTTGGAGTGATACTGTGAATCTGCAAGTATATAGTAATCTTTGAAGTTCATTCTATCCAAATATTTTCTTATTAGACGAGTCTCTTGTACAAATGCAATTTGAACTTTTGTTTATCTTCAAATATTTAATTAAACTACCTCACTTTATAGGGTTATTGAGGCCATTCACATTTAATGACATGCATTTATAGGCAGACATTTTTAAGAATGCATTGTAAAACATTGAATATTGCTTTGGACAAAAGAAACAACAAGTTTGCTAACAATCCTATTAAAAACAATATATATATATATATATATGTATATATATATATATATATTTACACCCACTACCATGGAATAGGTAATTCCTGGTTTGATGACTTAGTCATCTAGACCACCCTCAACCATTGCAATGCACACTAGTCTATCCCTTTCTAGGCCTACATCTCAATAAAAAATTAAATTGTTTTTGTTAGTGGCTACAAATTATATTCTTGAAATGCTTATAAGTAGCACATCTATCATTGGTATGACCAATATTCTACAACTTCTTTGATGACCCTCTTTTCCCATACATTCTGTGATGTAATGATGACGCTATCTATCTTTATCTTATTTCTTGAGTTATGAGCTACTTTATAGTCTTTGCCAATTATAATTATAGTAAAACCTAGATAGTAAGAGTGTATGGGACCATATAGTGAATTTTATTATTATTTAACCTAATATTCTAGTAGTTCTGTACAATCATACACCAGCCTGTATGCATGCACACTTTTACACATACAAATATATACACATGTTTATATGTGAATATATGACACAGAAAAAGTAAACAATATAGGACTGATACCATATACTAATATTGTTGGGTATGCCGTTAAAGATAGATTGGTATCATAGTCTTGAAATAAACACTTTTATCTATTAACATGGAATTCTAGGCAAAACAGTATGTTTGGCTATCTGTATAGTACAAGTTAAGATATTATTCAGAGTTTCTAACAATAACAGTCATCAAAATGATAAAATTTTTATATAAAAGCAAACATATTTATAATCGCTAGCAAAGAGAGCACTTTTCCTTGGATTCGATAAATCTGACCCTGTTTATCTTGCTTAACAATTGAGAGAAGCAAATTATATTGTTAAGGAAGACTACCATGTCCACATGCCACTTCTCAAAAGTCTTATATACTAGTGTTAGGTTCTTAAATCTTTAAAATGTAGTTTCATGTACATAGTGTACCAGTTGTGAATCAGATTTATTTGTTACTATGAAATGAGTATCAAATTCAGCCACTAGAGATAACTATTATCCACTGTTAGCTGTTAAGTTTTTATAATTAAACAAGCGGTGTACCTTAATGTTTATGTGAAAAGAGTACAGAATGAATTTATATTTGACTCTTAAATATTTTTTTTTTTTTATTTATTTTAAGTTTGATGACTAGGGAAGTCCACTGGGCCACAAAGAGCCCCTTTTCAGTGGAGGCCTGGGGAGAAAAGCTCTAAGACATTCCAAGTTAAATGTTACAAATAGCAAAGAGTTCAAACAGAACAATTAAACATTACAGAAGAATAATACATTATGTAATAAGCACTTAGAGAGTTAACGTTGAAGAACATGAACAAGAAAATTTGACTTAAGCTCTAAGTGATTTAACTTTTAAAACATAGCTACAATCCATTTGTGGTTAGATGAACCATTTTTTTCTGAAAGAAGCACCAAAACTATTTGTTATTGAAAGTATAGCACATTAGATAACAGAGAAATTCAATCCCAGGTAGGGGATGAGAATGTTTTAGGATGACAAGAGGCAATAGTAGTGATAACAGGTGATGATTTCAGTGCAGGTAAGACAGAAAGGGTAGAGAGAGGTTTATGTTGGAGCATGGCATGGGCATTCACATTTAGCTGTTAGATGAGAGAATAGCTGAGATTTGAAATTAGTATGGTTTGGTAGTTTGAGTATGTGAGTGAGGGGGAAGAGTTCCACAGTTTAGCTAAGCAGTAAGGAGGTCGTATGGGTTTGTGGACCAGAAGGAGATTTTCGTTTGTGGATTTGAGTTGGCGGTTGGGTATATAAGGTTTTAAGAATGTAGCAAGAGATGGGCAGTTTGTAGGCTTAAAGATGAGCTTGTGAGCAATGGTGAGTTGTAGGTAAATAAGGTAGTGGAGTAGTTCAAGCCAGTTGAGGGAGAAGAGAGAGTGGCAGTGGTGGGATGAGTATTTAGAATTGGTTGCAAATTTGCAGATCTTATGGTAGCAGCATTAAAGTTTGGAATGTAAGCCAAGGTGAAGACTGATAAACAGCATACATAAGGGAGAGGAGCAGGAAGATGGACACTAGGGTTTGACGAGTAGAGGGGCTGAGGATGCAGTTGTGTCTGTAGAGGAGGCCAATCTTTAGGTGGGTTTTTTTGATTGCGGAGTGGATGTGGGTATCAAATTTTAGTTCTTCATCTATAATGATGCAGAGAAGCTTTGTTGTGGGAACAATTTCAAGGAGGGTGTTGTTCTGGCTGTGTATGGTGAAAGAGGTTTTGTCAATAATGGAGTTTTTGGAAGGGGAAAATACAATTTATTTATTTTTTTGGCATTAAGAGCCAAGTGGTTGGACTGAATCTGGGATTCTGTTATGGAGAAGGCTAATTGGGTTTTTGCTAGGAGCTCAGAGGGAGAGAAGGCTGAGCAGATGATTGTTGAGTCGTCTGCATATTGGATGACAGACAATTCTGGGATGGAGAGGTGGAAGTTGTTAATGAATAGGTTAAAGAGTAGAGGGCCAAGAACAGATCCTTGAGGGATGCCTGTGGAAGTAGGTAGGAAGAGAGAGGTTGAAGTTTTCCATTGGACAGCTTGTTGGTGGTTGGATACTTAGCTGGAACACCAGGCTATGGTGCTGGGAGAAAGATGTAGAGTGAAGAGTATGGATATGAGTAGGGTGTGAGAGATGGTGTCAAAGGCTTTTGACAGATCTAGGAATAGTGTAGATACATATTTGCCTAAGTCACACTCATGGATTATGGTTTCCAGAAAGAAATGAAGGGCAGTCATGGTGCAGTGGCTGGGGTGGAAGCCGTGTTGGGTAGGGGATAGGAGACTGTTTTGGATTAGGTCTGTCATGAGTTGAGCTTGGATGGTTTTCTCTAAAATTTTAGAAAGAGGGAAAGGATAGCAATAGCCCTGAAGTTGGTTGTTTCAGAGTTTTTGCCACCTTTGTGGAGGGGGATGATGTAAGTATGGCACCAGATAGAGGGAACATATGATTCTTGAATGGTTCTATTTATGAGAATTGAGATAGGCTAGGCGATGCTATCTGCTGATTGTTTGAGGAAGGTAGGTAGGAGGTTGTCAGGTGCATTGTGACAGGGTGTGCCTTTTGGAGAAGTCTTTTAATAGTGGTTGTGGAAATGGAGGAAAGGCAAAAAGGTCTGGAAGGGGGTAGTTGATTAGGGTGGAATCAGCTTTAAGTTCACTGATGTCCAGACCATGACTTCCACGGCACCCCCCTTTCCCACCATCTGGTGTCCCCTCATCTTGTACCACTTGCATCAAATAAATACTGAAAAGGCACCCCTGCTAAAAATTAAATTCTAATATAAGTGTTGTATAGAGTTATGAAACTATGTTGTGATCTTAATGATCTCCACTTTCCTGTATATACATCAAATGCATTTAAAAACATGAACACAAGCTAAGTAACTTTATTAACTGAAGAATGAGTACATAAGGGCACACAGACCTGAAAATCCCCCTGCATGGAGTAATATATAGCAATTTATTAATTACTAAATAAAGGTAATAGTCATGAGAAGAGAGGACATCCAAAGAATTTAAAGGCTGTGGTACAATCAGTCTTTTAGAATTCAATCAGAAATATATTATTATTACTGAATTATATTATTTTGCCCTTTTATAGTATGATGACAATATGTTAATATCAGCTTGTTGCATATTGATTATGCATGTTTACATTCAAGACCAGTCCTTGTAGACAAGAGCACGATCAATCAAAAAAGAAGAAAAAAAAAAAGGGAACATATAGTGAACTGTACCATAAATGATGACATTCATTTGTTTTCATATGTCCCCTTTGTAGTTTAAAATGTAGTGTCTCTTGATGTTATTCCTCATCTCCAAATTCCATTAGTTCATTATCTGGTGTTTATTGTATCCCCGAACTATATGAGAAGCAGCTGCACTTAGTTCAGTTCCAACAGAACTATGTTTTGACGAGGTTAAAGGTCATGCTAGCCAACAAGCTGCTTCTACGAGCTGTCAGATCTGCTGCGAGAACCTAGACGGCTCAAAGAGTGCTTGGGATCAATATTATTGAAGATATAAGTTGTTTGAGCGGGAAAACTGAAGTCGTATGTTCAGAATATTCAAAGACTCATGCAAGACTCAACCAGATATGAGTATGGGAACCTCTTAAGGCAATAAGCAGGAGAGAGAAAAAAAAACTTACTAGAAATGACAAAATGCTTCAAAGCCAGCACTCCTCACTATAATAGAAATAAAGCACCACTCCCACAGGGAAGCAATAACAACAAAAGGCACACCACTGGCATATAATACAACAAAAAAAATCAACATAAATGAGTCAACAGCTAAAGACACACCACAAAAGGAATTACAATAGACTGAACAGATAGAAAAATTAAAACATGGCAGACATGACCTCCAAAGAGCAGAGAGACCATGAAAGTACAGCTAATGGGAATATACACCCAACTCACAAAGAGAGCAAACCACATCCAAGCTGTATGGATACACATATGCCCAAACACAGCTTAAAGTACAAAATTCTGTAAACCAACACCCCCCCACACACACACACACACACAGACACACACACACACACACACACACACACACACACACACACTAACACACACAAAGGGGGAGAAATCCCATAGGTATGAGAGATAGGGCAAATAGTAAGACTAGAATTACAAAGAAGGTAAAATTATGTATTAGAAATTACATGTATCAATCAATGGAATAGAGCTTTTGACACAGATCTAAAACACAGAAGTCATTAAGTTATAAATATAAAACTAATTGTAAATAAAAATAATTGAATGGGAATAAATAAGTAATTATTGTGATGAAATACATATTACCTTAAGGATAAATCCTCAGTAGACTAGAATTTCCATTCAGTGAAATGATATACCAAATACAAAAACTAATTTTATTTGAGCTTTTTGTTATTTTTGTCTTTAGAAACTAGGGTATTTCCAGTAGTTTGTCTTTACAGACTGGGTAAAGACAGGTTAATTTCTTCAGTTTTGTCTAGTATATTATTTTTTTGGATGCAGTCTATGGCTTGTTCAAGGTGTTTAAATATATTTTGACCTTCTGGAAGGAAGAGTTTGATCCTGCCTGGAAAGAAAATTTGTGCTTTAATGTCTATTTTCTTTAGATTTTTGATTAAGGGAGCACACACTTTTCTTTTAGATATAACTGTGACTGTGTAATCATTATCAAATCTGACACTTTTCCCATTAATTTGAATTGGGGCTTCTGACTGGCAGCTCTTAGGATCAGATCTTTATCTTGTGTTGATAAAAATTGTACAATAATGAACATTGTAACCGATGAGTTTTTTGAAGAAGGAATATTTATCAAAGAGCTATGGGCTCTCTCAATCCCATAATATAGTGATTCAGGTAAGTTTAAAGCTTTAGCTAAACAGTCATTTAAGAACTGAATCATGTTTTGCAAATTAAGGGATTTCATCAGATCATGAAAAATAAGAATTTTGTTTTTTAGAAGAGGCAAAAACTTAATGTTAAATTCACAAACAGGTGTGAGAAAGGGGATAGATTGAGGATTAATTTTGAATGAACATATATAGTTATACCAGATCTTGACCCATATTGGAGACCAAGATTCATCATACGGATCATAACTGGCTATTTTTATTAACTGACTTGCGGTAATTATTTAATAATAAAGACTGAAATCTGGAAGACTTAATCCACCCTTAGCTTTTGGGATAGTTAATTTCCTATATGCTATTCTGATTGATTTAGGGAACCATAAGAATTTAGAAATTGTGGTCTCCATTTTACGAAAGAAGTTTTTTGGAATATTAAGAAAAACAGAGTTTAAATGGAAAAAAATTCTAGGTAGAATATTCATCTTGATAATAGCAGATTTTGATAACAGTGAAAGGTTAATATTTTTCCATCTGGTTAGATCATTGTTTATTTGATCCCAAACTTTATAAAGATTAGTTTTTATAAGTTCTTGATGAGAGTGCGTGAAGTTTATACCCAGATACTTTATTGAATATTTAAGAGGTATGTCAGAAAGGGGGAAGTAGTATTTTAAATGCTTCAAACCCATACATCTGAATCCAAATTTAAAAATCAATAATAAAATGACTGACCTATCTAACTTTCCTATTATCAAGAAGGCTATAGTCTGGCATTTTTATAGTACAAAAAATGCAGCAGAGGTTAAAACATTATTTGGGGCTCCTAATAAATATGACCCTATTTTAAGACAACTCAGCTCACATATAAAACAAAAATTTCTTAAATACAGAGTTATGGAACAAGATATTCAATTAACACAATCAATTATCAATTCGCTCTCCCTAACAAACAAAATTATCTCGCATACTTATAAACTTGTGTCGTCCATTACACATAGTCATTCACTTTTATTTTCCAAATACTGGGATTCAATACAGGATGAAATCTTTAGTGAATTTAAGTATGAAGCAATCAGAAATACACTAAACTTGACCCCCTTCAAAAATCTAATTTACACACAGCTAATGATAAATAATAACTATTACTACACCCCAGTTGTTTTACAAAAATTTGGATATAATAAAAACTTAACATGTCCTTTCTGCACTCTCCCTCATGTTGACATAATACACATGTTCTGGAGTTGTAAGACCATCTATAAACTCTGGTGCTCCCTCAGAATTCAATTAGAAAAAATGGGGTATGATACATTTTCTCGGCAAACTATGATCCTTAATATTGTTCCTATTCAAATCAAAGGAATTCGCCATAATGTTCTTGTCTCAGTTTGTGCTGTCCTTAAATGTTTCATTACTAAAAATTGGATCAACCCTTCAGCAATTTCATGGGAAAACTTTAAGGATATGGCAATAAATTATATATCAGTGCACAAAATGTGCACAAATAGCAAAAAGAAACATTTTAAAAAATATTGGAAAAATCTCTTTGATCTAATCTGGAATAAGTAAAATCCAGCAAAATTTTTTCTTATACATTTGCATTCCAAGCTGGATCCTTTTTGTACTAGGTACGGTCCAAAATTATTTGATAATATAAACATTACACTTTACTAATTGTCTTATGTAATTTTATTCGGAGAGGTACTTGTTACAATAACTGCTTGTCTATAAATCAAAACTTGTTGGTAACTGTTTGTATTAGTTTAAAATGTATTTTACTTTCTTTTTCTTGGTTTGATGTACCTTACAAGTTCCTTATCTTGTATTTATTTTCATTTCATTTTTGTAAAAGTTTTAAAACTAATAAAAATATTTTTGAAAAAAATAACTATAAAGAACTGAATCATGTTGTTACCTTCCATCCTTTCTGGAAGTCCATAAATCCGCATGTTATTCCTTATTAATCTATAATCCAAATATTCCACTTTTTCCAATAACGTTTTGTTTTAACAGAAGTTCTATCTGGCGTTCACTTTCTGTCTGTCTTCCATTAATGTGAATAACAGATTCTTCCATGCCAGCAATCTGGTCAGAATGCTTTGATATTATTTCTTGAAGCATGTCAAATAGTTTTTTTGTTGTCTTTCTTCATATTATCCATTATACTTTCCAGATTAGGTGTTTTAATGGAGAGGTCCTGTATACTTGCTATGATTGTCTATAATTCCTTCTTCGTTATGCTATATCGAACAGAAGCTTTTATAAGACTCATATCTGTTGTTGTCAGTAGAACTTCTGACAGGAAATTGAAGCAAAATATAACTGTAGACTTGATATTTTTTCACCAAAATGCTTCCAAAATGCTTCCAGGTTATTGTATAAGTATTGAGAAACTAAAATATTCCAAGTTGTTAATGGAAAACAATAAAATCCTGTCAGAAAAAAAGTTTTAAGGCAGATACAAAGATTTGTGCTATCTGCTTGGCATCTTGGCCACCCCCCACTATCTTTTATTTTGATTTTTAGCTAAATTTAATACGTGTTAACACTATTCTTGTAGTATCAGATACAAGTCTATTAATATTAAATCCTGTATGGTCTTCATTAATGAAATCAAAATTGGCATAAATAACTACTTATGATCTATATTAAATAATGAAACTGGGCTGTAAGATACTAGGCTACTATTTTCCTAGTTTCAGGGTTGGTGATATTAATGCACATTTCCATGAAGGAGGTACTATATTTGAACTAAAAAGTGTTGAAAATACTTCACATAAATTTAACACATTTATGGTAATGTTATAAATTTTTGCACAAATCATCAAATCTTGGTCTCTTTCTTTTTTGTAACTTTTAATGATATTATTAATTTCATTTGTAGTTACAGAGTTAGAACTTTTAATTATATGTCCTTCAGTTTAAAGAGTAAATTTTTATTTAAAAAATTAAACTTGTTTTCATTAATTAATGTTTTATTAGTTCTGTTACATTTTTTCATGATAATATTTAAATATGGAAAGATTTCATCAATCTCTGAAGTCTTAGTCTTTGCTGATGGATTCATAATGTATTTTAATTTAAGCTGTTTTACTCATTGCTTTACTTCATAGATTCATAGGTTCTTAGGAGATTACTAGGCTAATGGCTTAATGGCCCTTACAAGCCTAACCAATATAACCTGATTTTGCCCAATATATGGCCCCTAGGAGCTACAGGATGGCATGGATTTGTGCCTGTGTATTGAGCATCTTACAGATTACCCCTGTTCATAAGGAACAAAGGCATTAGCCCAGGTGTGGATATGGAAGTCCCCATCCACTGAAGCAAATTGCATTGTAAGAGGGTGAGGGAAGGGCTTATATAAATAGGAAGCATGTTTCAAAGGAGGAGCAATTTCTGAAACACATATCTGTCTCTCCAGCATGTTTTGTTTGAGTAAATGACTAAATTTAGATCTTAGATTGGGTGATCCTCATGATGTTTGACTTGCAGATATGTATCAGCTCCATCAGGGCAGGATTTGTGAGAGCCTTGTAGGTTAGGCATAGGTCACCCGTTAATAATCGGTAGGAGACAGAGTAAAGGGATAGGGCATTTAGCCTATCAGCATCATTCATGTTGTTTACACCCTGCATTTTTTTTTTGTGAGGAGCCTCTGAGGTCCCTCTAGCTACTGTAAGTGACTAGTCAAGTACATGCCAAATGGCACACAGTACTCAATTATTGGTCTAGTGAAGGCTGAGAATATGGATGCCATACCTTTACTTATATGTTCTGCCACATAAAAGGATTCCCTCACCACTGTGGACACATGGCGGTCAAAGTTCAGTTATCTACCTGGGTACCTTGATCTGTCACCTCTGAGTCCACTGTAAGGGGTGTGCTATTGATGTTGCAATTTTGCGGTGGTATTTGACTTCCCAAAGGGTATGATAATGCACTTTTTTGCATTTAATTTTAGGCCATGGTTCTGGCACCAATCATTTGTCTGATCAAGACCCTCTTGGAGGATATCTACATCATTGGGTAATTCAGTGATTGCCTCCAGCTTGCAGTCATTTGCAAACTGCCATCTAGAAGCATTCCACATTTGCCTTGACTTCAGAGCAGTATATACCAAACAAGAGTGGTCCCATTATTAAACCCTGTGGCACACCTCCTGTAACTGACCTCTTGCTGGATCTGGATTCAGCCATTTTAACCACGTGTCCTGTCCCTGAGCCAATTGGCTATCTATATGGTGACATAGGGATTTATGCCCAGTTTTGTGAGTTTATTTATAATACCTGAATGGGGAATTGTGTCAAGTGCCTTGGCCAGGTCAAGGTAAGCGGTATGTACTGTTTTACCCTCATCCATGGCCGTAGTGACTTTCTGAAAGAAATCCACCAGAATCAGTAGGCATGACCTGCCCTTGGCAAAGACGAATTGGCACAGTCCAGTGTTTGGAGGTCTCCTGTGTCATATTTATCTCTTCCATGATTATTCTTTCCATGGCCTTACATATAAGACTAGTCAAACTTATGGGTCTGTAATTTCCATGGTCAGTAGATAGTCCCCCTTTATGCTGAGGGATTACTGTTGCTATCCTTCATTCTACTGGAACAAAGCCAGTTCAGACACTGTGGTTATATAGAGATCCTAATGGGTCTGATAAGTCCTGATTTAAGCTGTTTAAGAGGCAAACTGGTATATTGTCAGGCCCCACTGAAGCCATACATTTAGCTTTAGAGAGCGCAGTGACAACCTGTTCTTTGTTGATAATTGCTGGTGGAGTGGTGTAGGGTATTTTTGTGGGGAGAACTGGGGGTGATGGGGAGGTGAAATTTGAGCTGTATTTATCAGCAAGCAGATTTGCTATGTCTTCCAGCTGAGTATAAGTGATCCCATTTACAATTATTAAGACTGTGGACATAACTGAAAAATGCGTTATGGTTATCTTTAGAACTTGGAAGATATTTTTATCTCAAAGTCTGCTTTCAGACTAGTACCCTAGTACACTTGTTTAGATTAATGAGGGACCTATTTCTCTGTTGTGCACATTCCCTCTTACGTCTCAACAGGATTTTCTTTGTTTTGTAATTTGACCTGGGTTTATTTTGGTCTGGTACTGACATTTTTATGCAGTTGTTTATAAGGTCATACAGGGCTTTTGTGTATGCCTCTGCCTAGGTTTCTGTGTTTTCTGGATTTGGGGGAGTATGAAAACTCACTATGCCATTCCTTAATAGCTGTAATTTACCTTAGGGAAGTTCTTAAAGTTTTTCAGGTTAGGTACGGGACTAGTTTTACCTTTATTTCAAGGGAGACTGCTTTGTGATCTGATCTTACTAGTGAGGACATAACACTGGGGGAGTGGGGAGGGGGCGTGCAGCACTTTCCCATATATGTGAGTACCAGATCTAGGATATTTGTTCCCCTAATGGGAGTACAGACTAGCTGCTCAAGGACATTTGAATTACAAAATCAAAAGTCTTTGGACATGCATGTTAGTGGTCGTGTATCCCTCCCAATTAATGGAGGGTAGCTAAAATCACCCATGAGTATGGTATTGTGCTACATGGTGAGTGATTCTAGTAACTTCAAGTATGATGTATGGGTTTCCTGGTTCATAGTGAGGGACTTGTAGCTAGCAAGAATATGGTAATGGATTGTTCTATGGTTAGTTGTACAAGGAGAAGCTCAAGCATGTTATATTGTTTGACCAGCCTTGAGGTGTGCTTATCCTTTATGTAGACAGATATACAGCCACCTTTAGCTCTTTCATGTTCAGTGTGTGTTCATAGGTTCATAGGTTCATACTAGGCTATCTGCCCAAGGGCATTTATAAGCCTAGCCCATAGTTATGTGGCTTTCGCCACCCCTTTAGTTTGAATAAAACTATGCCTATTATTTTGCTGTGCCTCTGTCAAGCAGTGACACTGAAGTAATCCCTGGGGTATATCTGCAATCTCCCATCCATTGGTCAAGATTCCTCTTGAACAAGGCCAGCGAGGTGCTCTGCCTCACATGTACCGGGATTTTGTTCCACAGCATAGGGAGTCTCTGGGTGATGAATTTGTCCCTCCAGCACGTTTTATTAATAACCGTGTCAAGGTTTAAGTCTCCCGCCCTTGTAGTTCTGAGGGATCTAGATTTTTTGAGGTGAAGCATATTCATCAAATCTGGGTTTGACATGGCCTTATATGTCAGGCACAGGTCACCTCTGAGCAAGCGGTATGAGACTGAATAGAACTGGAGTTCTTTCAGTCGGGCAGCATAAGACATATTTTTGAGACCCTTTATCCTTTTGGTGAGGAACTTTTGGGGCCTTTCCAGCTGCTGCAGGTGTCGGGTCAGATACATTCCGAATGGGGCATTGTACTCAATCATAGGTCTAATGAGTGATGAGTACAGGGGGACAATGACCTCCCTTGATCTAGATGTGAATCCCTTCATGATCAGGTGGGCAATGTAGAAGGTTTTCCTAACTACTTTAGCAACATGAGTGTCAAACGAAAGGCTACTGTCAACCTGGGTCCCCAGATCCCTGATGACTTCTTCTGTGCTCAGTGGATTGCCACCTATATGGTAGCTAGGGGTAACCTTGTTTTTCCCGAAGGGTATGACTATGCATTTCTTGGCGTTTAACTTTAGGCCATGGCTCTGGCACCAGTTATCCATTTCTGTGAGGCCCTTCTGAAGGATATCTGTGTCAGATGTGTTTTCGACTATGGCGCCCAGTTTGCAGTCATCTGCAAACTTTGTCAGCCATAACCCTCCTGTGTTTGCTTGTACTTCAGAAAAGTAGATGCCGAACAAGTGGGACACCACTTGTGACAGGCTTTGAGTCTGACATGGCTCCAGCAACTCTGACCCTGTGGGTTCTGTCACTTAGCCAGTTTGCAACCCATCTTGTGATGTATGGGTTTACATTCAAGCTGATGAGTTTTTCGATGATACCTGAGTGGGGTATTGTGTCGAAGGCCTTTGCCAGGTCGAGGTAGGCTGTATGGACTGCCTTTCCCTCATCAATGGCCTTGGTGACTGTCTCAAAAAAGTCAACCAAGTTTAAAAGGCATGATCTGCCTTTGACAAAGCCAAACTGGGTTGGATCCAAAGTCTGCAAGTTCCCTATGTCTTTATTTATGAGTTCCATTATGATCCTCTCCATGGCTTTGCAGATAAGGCTTGTCAAGCTAATGGGATGGTAATTACCAGGGTCGGTGGAGGCACCGCCCTTGTGAAGTGGGACCACAGTCGCCGTGCACCACTCCTTGGGTACGTATCCTGAGGTGAGGCTAAGATTAAACAGCTGTTCTAACTGCGGGTTTAATTCCTCATTGAGTTCATGGAGCACACAGCCAGGGACACCATCCGGTCCCATGGATGCTGTGTTTTTTGCCTTGGAGAGGGCAGTTCTCACCTGGGCGTTGGAGATGTTTCGGGGGCTACAATCCTCTGGTATAGATATCTCTCCTTTTGGGGAGGGAGAAGTTTGCACTGAACCTGTCAGCCAGTATGTTGGCAATGTGTGTAGGTTCAGTAATCTTCACATCATTTTGAACTAATTCTGAGCATATCTGGGAGTTTCCTCCTAGGTTTCTAACATAGCTAAAGAAGGCCTTATGATTGTCTTTTGAGTCCTTGGCGATTTTTCTCTCAAAATTTGCCTTGGATGATTTTATGAGCGCTCTTAGTCTTTGAGTTATAATGATCAAAGGTATCTTACCTTTCAAGGATTTTGCTCTATCTTGTAGTAGCTTCCTCCTTTTGTTGTAGAGCTTGTTTATGGCTGGGGTCCACCAGACTGGACGCTTGCCTTTGGTACAAAGAGTCTTAGTTTTGTTTGGGATTGCCTGATCCATGCAGTCCTGTAGGTGCTGGTAGAAGGCATTTGTAAGTGATTCAGCGGTTTGAGTAATGTTTACCACTGGCTCAGGGGCCTTAAAGGAGACCACGCTAGTTTTTAGAAGTGTGAAGTCGGCTTTTGAGAAGTTTTTCACTGTGGTCTTTTTATTTCAGGTGGGGCGGGATGAGGACCTCCAGCGAGATTAGTTTATGATCTGATCTCACCAGTGAGGGGTATACTTCCGGTGTTGAACATTGTGATCCCATGTTCGTGATGATGAGATCAAGTATGTTTCCTCCTCTTGTGGGGATGGTGACTAGTTGTTCCATGACATTTGAGTTTATGAACTCCAGGAACCTTTGGGCTAGAGTGTTTGGGCTTGAGTAGTGTTCCCAGTCTATGTTAGGGTAGTTGAAATCACCTAGTATGGTGGTGTTTGGAGATACATTTATCCCCTACAATGTTTTCAGGAAGGCCATGTGAGGTTCCTGAGTTTGAGAGGGTGGCCTGTAACATGCTACAAATTGCAGAGCAGTCTTGCCTATGGTTAATTGCACCTGGATGGTCTCCGATGCATCGTGCGTTGCCACCAACCTTGAGGTGTGGGTGTCCTTTATGAATATGGACACCCCCCCTCCTTTCTTGGTGTTGTCCAGATTTTGGGGCCGGAACGCATGATATGAGGTGAAACCTGTTAGTGCTGGGGTGCTCTCAGGAGCCTTGAACCAGGTTTCTGTCACAGCACAGACATCGATGTTCTCCATACTGAGAAGGGCCTCGAGTGCGTGCATCTTGAGATTGAGACTTCTGGCATTGAGCAGCATTACCCTTAGTTTTTCCTTTTTTGTGTTCTAGGGTGGTAGGTTTAGAATTTGAGCCTTGCCTAAAAAAGGCACTATGGGGGTGGCAAGAGCCTTTGCCAATATCCGGAAGCCTAGGGGTGACAGGTGCAATCCGTCCCTTGTGAAGCAGCGTGGCTTGTCCAGCATGTCATCCCAGGCAGACAGACATTGGATCCCCTTTGAATGACACCAGAATTTAAGCCAATTATTAAAGCTGATCATCTTATCACTGTATTGTGGCATCATTCTAGGTGAAGGTAGGATACTGCTCAAGGTCAGGGTCATACCTGCCTGGGCTACATAATCAGAGAGCTCCTCAATGTCTCTTTTCATGTAGTCCAAGGAGGTACGTCTCAGGTCATTGACACCAGCGTGGACAATAACTGAGTCGTACTTGTACCTGCTGTTGAGAGACCTGAGTGCTTGCGTTATGTGGCGGATTCTAGCGCCCGACAGGCAGCTTACTGTGACCTTCTCCTTACTCAGTCTGGTGAGCGGGACATCAGTGTGTCTGACTATGGAGTCACCTATGACAAGTATGTTTGCTGTTGTATTTGGCCTTAAGGGCAGTGACTGCTTCGCACACTGATTTTGTTGTTTATGTGTTGTTTGTGTGGTGTATTGAGTTTGCAGTTGCTTGGGTGTCTGCTTTGGAGGCCTCTGCTGTTTAGGTAAATTTTTACTCAGAGCCTCCGAGTATGTCTTAGTGTGTTTATGTGTTTGATTCAGTGGTGTGGTTGAGTTATGTGAGACTGGTATTGTGGTGTGTGTAGTTGCCTTCTCCTCCTGCCTGGTCTTGCCAGTCCTGAGTTGAGAGAGCTCAGCCTCCAGTCTGACTAAATAGCTGCATCTCTCACAAGTGTTAGTGTTACGTGGGAGGAGGAGAGGGTTGTCCGTGTACATGAGGCAATTGTAACATTGTCTCAGAATTCCCAGATTCACCAACTGGGCAGGAGAGGACGCCAGCATCTGACCCTTCGACATGCTATGAGTTGGTATGAGACAGAAAAGTAGTGGGCTTAGCAGGGAAGTGGGCACTCCTGAGGGGTTTTGCTAGTGAGAGATTTGTATAATATAGGAGTGCTTGACCTGCAAGGAGAATGCTTATAAGACAAGGGATATGCTTATAAGACAAGTGCTGAGCTTTTTGAGAAGAAAAAGCTATTTGGAACAAGTGCTGCACTTTTTAGTGAAGGTGTAAACTGTTTAGGTTCCTAACAGAGCAGTTCTAAGGGAAAAATTGAAGAACAGACTTTCTGGAGCCAGAAAGAGTTTAACCTTGTTTAACCGGCGCTGCCCGATGCTGCTCTAGTGGCAACTCCGCGCTAAATCGCGCTAAAGCACGTTAAAGAGTGCTTGATAGCAGGGGCTGGAAAGAAGCAGGAATAGACCCAAAATGGACAATAAAACTACAGTTTCAAGTCAGTAACCATCTCTACGGGGGGCAGCGAAGCTGCTCAATGTTATTCACTGCCACTGATCACAGAGAGACCCTCCTTCAGCCCAAGCAAAAATGGCCTCACAGAAACTTTCAAACAGTTCAGGAACAGCAAGCCTGTAACTGAACTTTTTTAACTCTCAGAAAAGTGGGGAAAAAGCAAGATTTTTTTTTTTTGTTTTTTACAGAGATAGCAGAGGTTCACAAGTAATATCAAGTTATAACAGTGCAGTAAATGACCCCACACAAGAGTGCTAGGTCAAGGACAGAAAATATGCAAGTTTTAAGAAAAAACTATTTAAAATTAAGTGCAAACAGGAAATTCAGCAAACAGTTTTTGGTTGTGCTCTAAATACAGCTACTAATACAGAAATCAAGTTTAACAAGCCAGAAAATGCTCAAGCTAGGCAGCTATGCAGAAAAACTTAGCAAATAAACAGAGAAAAAATACTTAAAATCTCAAAAGTGGCTCCCTTCTTCTCTCAGCGTTTTTTCCTCTTGGAGGGTGCTTCACCAACAGCCAACAAGCCTGAAAAGACGCCCAAACCACAAGGCAACTAGGTTTTAAGAGAGGAAGATGAAGGAGTTTTGGAAATGACCCTAGTGGCCAATAAAACTACAGTTTCAAGTCAGTAACCACCTCTACGGGGGGCAGGGAAGCTGCTCAATGTTATTCACTGCCACTGATCACAGAGAGACCCTCCTTCAGCCCAAGCAAAAATGACCTCACAGAAACTTTCAAACAGTTCAGGAACAGCAAGCCTGTAACTGAACTTTTTTAACTCTCAGAAAAGTGGGAAAAAAGCAAGATTTTTTTGTTTTGTTTTTTTACAGAGATAGCAGAGGTTCACAAGTAATATCAAGTTATAACAGTGCAGTAAATGACCCCACACAAGAGTGCTAGGTCAAGGACAGAAAATATGCAAGTTTTAAGAAAAAAACGATTTAAAATTAAGTGCAAACAGGAAATTCAGCAAACAGCTTTTGGTTGTGCTCTAAATACAGCTACTAATACAGAAATCAAGTTTAACAAGCCAGAAAATGCTCAAGCTAGGCAGCTATGCAGAAAAACTTAGCAAATAAACAGAGAAAAAATACTTAAAATCTCAAAAGTGGCTCCCTTCTTCTCTCAGCGTTTTTTCCTCTTGGAGGGTGCTTCACCAACAGCCAACAAGCCTGAAAAGACGCCCAAACCACAAGGCAACATGGTTTTAAGAGAGGAAGATGAAGGAGTTTTGGAAATGACCCCTAGTGGCCAATAAAACTACAGTTTCAAGTCAGTAACCACCTCTATGGGGGCAGGGAAGCTGCTCAATGTTATTCACTGCCACTGATCACAGAGAGACCCTCCTTCAGCCCAAGCAAAAATGACCTCACAGAAACTTTCAAACAGTTCAGGAACAGCAAGCCTGTAACTGAACTTTTTTAACTCTCAGAAAAGTGGGAAAAAAGCAAGATTTTTTTTTTGTTTTGTTTTTTTTTACAGAGATAGCAGAGGTTCACAAGTAATATCAAGTTATAACAGTGCAGTAAATGACCCCACACAAGAGTGCTAGGTCAAGGACAGAAAATATGCAAGTTTTAAGAAAAAAATGATTTAAAATTAAGTGCAAACAGGAAATTCAGCAAACAGCTTTTGGTTGTGCTCTAAATACAGCTACTAATACAGAAATCAAGTTTAATAAGCCAGAAAATGCTCAAGCTAGGCAGCTATGCAGAAAAACTTAGCAAATAAACAGAGAAAAAATACTTAAAATCTCAAAAGTGGCTCCCTTCTTCTGTCAGTGTTTTTTCCTCTTGGAGGGTGCTTCACCAACAGCCAACAAGCCTGAAATGTATGAAAAGCATTATAGCCGTGCACTGCAAGAGTGCTTTCTGTGGCTTTGAACCATGTTTCATAAACTTCACAGATGTCAGCATTCTGCAGAATGAGGAGAGCTTCCAAGAGAGTGCAGTTTCTTGTTGAGGCTCCTAGCACTGAGCAGTAACACCTTTAGCTTGTTGAGTAGCTTTTATGTTGGAAGGTTTACCTGTTTGGCAATGCATAAAAAAAGTACTATTGGGAGGATATAATAATATCTGAAAGCCTAGAGCTGACAGGTGAAGACCATCCCTGGCAAAGCAGCATAGCTTATCAACCATGTCTTCCCAAGCTGGCAAGTAGTGGACCCCTTTGGAATAGCACCAGTAGTTAAGCCAGTTGTTAAAGTCAGTTATTTTCTGCTGGTATTGTGGCATCATCTTTGGAGACAGTAGAATGCTCCTCAATGCTAGGCTCATACTTCTCTGTGACACATATTCTGAGAGCTCAATCCTGTCTACCTTCGTATAGTCCAAAGAGATGTGTCTCAGGTCATTTACTCCCGACTGGACTATGACTGAGTAATACTGGTACTTAGGGGTAAATGACCTGAGTACTTGTGTGATCTGGTGAATTCTGGACCCTGACAGACAACTAACTGTAACCTTCCTCTTATCCAGCCTGCTAAGTGGGACATCAGTCTGTCTCACAATGGAGTCTCTTATGACCAGAATATTTGATTATGGAGTGTTTTGAATTATGTGCTTGGTAGTTGAGGCACAATGAGACATAGTTTTATGTGCTGTGATGGGAATTGTCTTGTTTGTGTACATGTGGAGTTTCTGAAGACTGTGCATGAGATGCCTTTGAGGTTTGGGTAAGTTACATGTGAGCACCTCCGCATATGTGGGTTTATGTGTGTGGTCCTTTATGGGTGTAGTGAGTGATGTGTGTGAGTTGCTGACCACCTGTTTGTTGCATTTTGTGTGTGCATGTGACAGTCTAGCCTCCAGTGTCAGTTGTGTAACTATATCTCTCTCACATACTGTATTTGTCTGTTTGAGAATTAAGTGGTCATCAGTATATTGTTGCATTGTCTCAGGATACCCATACCACCAAGCTGGATGAAGTGATAGCAGGAAAGTGCTCATCATGGTTGCAGGTCCTAATGTGTACTTGAAAGGATAAGAGTGGGGGGTTGTTTGTAACCAGATGAGGGAAGTGCACTTATGTGGTGTAATCTGCAGGTAATCTAACCAGTGATGTTGCTCAGCGCCAAGTCAGATGCTATCCAAGCAGTTGTACTGGGTGCTATAATAAGATAACTAAGACAGTAAACTTTCACAGTAATGAAAATAAGTGATGTTTCCAGATGTCTGCATCTGTACATGGCACTGACACAGTAAACAGCTCCATGCAAATGTGCCTAATTTATACCAGCAATGAAAACATAGAAAACTGACTGAGCCCTCTGGCCAATATGAAGACTACACTTAGAACCCTTTTGTGTGCTTGCCAGCTCATATAGACCAGATATACACCTACTGATACCAGATGAATAGTCACAGCCCTACTAATGTAAAACCATAGTAAAGAGTGTCTGGAGTGAAATGCTACCACAAATAAACTTATAACTATGGATACAACATCATACTTTAAACAGCTTATAAAAGTGTGATTATTCAGTAAAAGTACTTTGTTTTGTAGAAATGAGCCATGAGACACTCAAGTGTACAGAATTTATAAAGGCACTAAAAAGAAGATAAGCTGATTAATAAGCCCTCCAGTGAATAAAACTACATGCAGAAATTTGAAGTGTCTTCCCAACCTACACAGACCAGGCTACCACCCAGTGCCTCTAGATGGAAAATCCACTGACCGCTTGATACAAAAACACAGAAAAGAACTTGCTAGAGTGCAAAATATGCTACTTTATCCAACAACTATCTAGATAATGAATTCAGAATAAGTAAATCAGTATGACAGACAATGAGAAGCCGAATGCACTTTTTTCAAAATAAGCACAAGGAGAGGCAAATAAATAATTCAATACATTAACAGAAGTGTAGTAATTAATGAGCATATAAAACTCATTTTACAGTAAGGCTGGGCAGCTTATAATCACCACATTTAAAAAGAGACCAAGAACTGGAAAGTGGGTGCAGAAAATAACTAGCAGGGAATCACCAGCAATGCTTGTAGTTAAGCAGGCTTGCAGTCACGTCAGAAAAGACAAAAACCTAGAAATTCAATGTGTATTTAAATATCACTCAATAAACAATTTAACCAATGGAAAAAATGTGTGAAATGTTCAGCCTAGATAATTTAAGTGTGTATCTCTCACATAGAGCAAAAACACCAAGTAAGCAGATTTCTTAAAACCGAAAACAAAATGAAGTAGGTAAAACAGAAAGCAGATCTATCGATTTAAACAGCTCACAGACAAAAAAAATATAGGTTTACTTTCCTCATCCAGCAAGGAATCACCAGCAGTGCTTGTAGCTATGCAGTCTTGCCAGAAAAGGCAAAGACCCAGAAATTCACTGTGTATTTAAGTATAACTGAAGAAGCAATTCAAGCAATGAACAATGTGTTAAATGTGCAGCCTATATAATTAAAGTGGCTATCTCTCACATAGAACATACATATATCCTATGCATATTTTTAGTTGTTCATTGCATAACTTTGAATTATACATTTTTCTAATCTCATTTTAGCCTTGTATTCTAGGATGCTTTGATACTGAATAGTTAGACCTTTTATTATTAACTTTTCCTTCTAGTTGAGCGTAATTTCCCTTGAATATTAAGTGATACTTTATTCCATTCCTTTATTTTATTATAGGACTAATTCTTCATTCTATCACTAATATGCATTTTAAGAGATTCCCAGAGAATAATGTTATCAACACCACTTTTATTAAATTCAAGATATTCTTCAATTTGTTTTTAAAGCTATTCTTTAACGTCTTTAAGTTCCATCATATAACTTGGAATTCTATGAACTATCCATTACAATACTCATAAACAGAGTAATATAATCTGATAAAGGTCATGGTAGTTTTAAAAATACCAGTGTTATTAAATACATTCATAGAGACAAATATCGTATCAGTGCATGTTTATGTACCAAAAAAATATGAGTGATGTGTAAAGTAAATTGAGTCATTGTTAGTGTGACGCCCCTGCATTGGCCAAGTAATCAAGTAGCCTCAGTCCTCAACACTAACTCCAGGTGAGGGATATGCACATTGGAAGGATGACAAATAAACACACAGTAAAGTAAAATTTCCCTTAAGAGCACACAGAGATCACAGTCAGTCAGGGGCTGGTTTCTACCTGTTTCTCCAGATCTCCAATATGATTCCCCACTGGCACAGCTATAAGGTTAAAATCTTAGCCAAGCGGTCAAGCCAAAACCTCCAGCACCTGCTTTGCCCAACAAGCCGAAGTAGCTGACACACACACACACACACACACACACGCACTCTTTAAGATTGATTTATATGCAAACACACAAACACTCCTGGGGAAGGCTGGCACAGGTTCACAAGCTATGCCCCCTTCTGCCCAGACTATAAGGTAGTACCAGCTGCCACCAACCCCTCTTTATCAGCTACTATAAGGCCCTTCCCAAAGGGTGACCAATTCTACTGTGTAATGTTACTATTATCCAAATGGTAAGTGTGACCAACAGCAAGACTATTTAAGAGTGGCCTGTACAGTGTCACCAAATACATATGCAAGTACGCTAAGAGCTTAAGTATCTATTCTAGGTCCAAAGACAAATACAAAATGCACAGACTTTCTCTGAGAGAGAGTTCTTAAATTAATAATACACATTACAGCTGGGTTAGCTGGATGACATCACTATTTGACACCTCTGCCTTCAGTTCCCTGGCTAACAGAAACTTACAATTTACCACCTCTGTGTCAAAAATACTTATCTTTTAGAAATTTGCCTGGAACTGGAAGTTGTAAAACAGTTAAATACTTTTACCTTTGAGACCTATATCTATTTCTCTTTCAAGACAATAGAAACAATTTCTAGCTGCAAACATTCTGCCTCCTAGCGGAGATTGGGGGCTGTATTTAGTCAGATTTCTTCAGAGGGAGAAGAGCACCCAGTGGTATATCTCAGTCATAGGCTCTAACCCAGGGAGGAATGCTATGCAGCTGTAAAAAATGAATACCTAGCCATAATGTGGGCACTACAAAACTTCAGACTTATCTGTATAGAAGGAAATTCACTGTAGTTACAGAACACAATCCCTTAACATGGCTACATTGAGCCATCCAGCAAAATGCCAAGTTACTAAGGTGGAGCCTAGGATTGCAAGCATATGATGTGACAGTGCAGCACCATAGCGGGGTTAGCAATCCCAATGCAGATGGGCTCTCAAGTTGGTAAATGGGGTAATGTATTCCCAGATAAGTTCAACCCTCTCAAGCAACATTTCTCAAGGGTCACTTGAAAAATTTGCTTGAGTTCTCGTGGGGGGGGGGGGGTCTGTGAAGGCTGCCAGCCCAGTTAGCTGGAACTTTGTAAATAATTCTGTTACTTGTGAACAACAATATGGTTTGCATGCTTGCCTTACAAATGTAAGAAAACTGTTATGTTATGTGCTGAGCTTCAAGAATTTAACCACAGTGTACCCTGCTGAAAAAGAACAGAGTTAACTTGCACACTCTAAAAAAATAAGTGAATTGTTTACGATGGTACCCCATGGTTTGAATCATCCACCTGCACAACAAATTCTTTGTTATAATCTAGACTGACTAACACAGGGGGTCCTCCCAAAGCTCCTTTAAGCTTCTGTAATGCCTGCTCACATGCTGGCTCCACACTACCTTATCTGGCCTGTTTTTCCTTGTCAGGTCTATGAGGGGAGCAGCTATGGTACTATAATTGGAGACAAACTTTGTGTAGTACCCTGCTGTCCCTAAGAATACCCTCACCTGCTTTTTGGTAACAGTTGCAGGCCATGCCTGAATGGCTTCCACTTTGTCAGGCTCTGGCCTGATCTTACCACTCCCTACAATATGTCCTTGGTAGGAGACTTCTGCCATACCCACCTGACATGTGGTGGGCTTAATGGTCAACCCTGCCCTCTGTAGTCTGCCCAGCACCTCCCTGACATGCTGAAGGTGCTCTTGCCAGGAATGGCTGTAGATGGCAATATCATCTAGGTTATGATCTTCCAGCCTCTGGGAAGTTGCTGGGGCATTTTTCATCCCAAAGGGCATCTTTATGAACTCATACAAGCCAAAATGAGTCACAAAAGGTGACCTCTCTCTAGCACTGGGAGTCAAGGGCATCTGCCAGTAACCCTTGGTAAGATCAATGGTGTTAAGATACTTAGCCCCACCCAGCTGCTTTAGGGCTTTATCTGTCCTAGGCATGGTGTAAGCATCTGACTCTGTGTGATTATTTAGTTTCCTGTAGTCCACACAGAACCTGGTTCTGCCATCTTTCTTTGGTACCAGCACCACTGGGGAGGCCCAGGTACTGCTGGACTCTTGAATTACCCCTAGTTCCAACATTTCCTGTATCTCCTCCCTTAGAGTCTGTTTGACTTTCTCAGACTCCCTATAAGGGGCCTGCTTAAGGCCTTTGGGGTTCTGTATCCACATGGTGCTGCACCAGGTGGGTGCATCCTGGTTTACCATTGAATATTACCCCAAACTCCTGTAACACTGTTTGAATTTCTCAAACCTGTGTAGAGGATAGCTGCTGGGACACTGCTACCCTTTCCACTGAGGTGTCAGTCCGAGCCTCACTGAGGAGATCAGTCACCAGATCTCTGACAGACTCCTCCTGCAATCCACTGCAAATACTCAGTACAAGGGACTCCCTATCATGGTAAGGTTTCATCATGTTAACATGGTACAATTTGTGCCCCTGCCTCCTGCCTAGCAGGTCTACCATGTAGTTAACATCACTGACATTCCTTACTATCTTGTAGGGTCTCTCCCAAGCTGCCTGCAGCTTATTGTGTCTGACAGGAATGAGAGCTATTACCTGCTGCCCTACAAAATACTCTCTAGCTCGAGTATTCCAGACCTTTTTTCTGTTGTTGGGCTTCTGCCAGGTTCCAGGCTAAGCCCATGAGTTCCCTGAGCCTTGTCCTGAGGTTTAGGACATATACCACAACAGACTCCTTGTGGGATTCACACTCACCCTCCCACTCATCTCAAATTAAATCTAGAGGCCCTCTCACCCTATGCCCATACAGCAACTCAAAGGGTGAAAAACCTGTGGATTCCTAGGAAACCTCTCTGTAAGCAAACAGCAGATGGAGCAGATATTTGTCCTAGTCCCCCTTAAACTAGTCTGCAAATGCCCATAGCATGTTCTTCAGTGTAGGGTTTAACCTCTCAACAAGACCATTAGTCTGGGAATGGCAGTGGGTGGTCTTTAGGGGATTTACCCCACAGTACTTCCACAGGCAAGCCAGCAGGTTTGACATGAAATTGGCAACTCTGTCAGTCAGTACTTATTTTGGGAAACCTACCCTGCTGAAAATCTCTAACAAAGCATTTGCCTTTTCTGCCTCAGTGGAAGACAGAGACACTGCCTCAGGGTAACTGGTAGCATAATCTACTACCACTAGGATATATTTTTCCCTGTGTAAGTTGGGGTACTCAGATGCCCCACAATATCCATAGCTATCCTCTGAAATGCCTCCTCAGTTACAGGCAAAGACATCAAAGGAGCTTTCACCTTGTCTCCTGCCATGCCTACCTTTTGGCACCACTCACAGGTCCTGTACTGTTACATCTCTGGAAATCCCAGGCCAATAGATATTCTGCATAATACATCTCTTTGTATGTTTTATGCCCATATGAAGTGCAAAAGGAATATCATGGGCTATGGCTAGAAGTGCCAGATGGTAGGCCTGGGCACTACCAACTGCTCTATACTCTCACCCTCTAGCCCTCCCTCAGGGGTCCACTCTCTATACAATATACAGTAACCCTTTGTCCTAGTATACCGATTCCTCCCTCCCTTGAGAATCAGGTGCTTCACTAGCTACCTCTCTCAGGCCTTGTACTGCAGGGTGTGAAAGCTGAGCCTGTCTCAACTCTCTCTTAGTAACCCTTCCCATCTCCCATTCCACAGGAAGTCTGGCATCCTCTGACAGTGGTGCCTCTCTGTCAGCCTGGGTACTACTACTCACTTCTGACCTTGCAGTCACTCTGTCCAAGGGAACATCAGTACCCACAAGCAGCTGTGGCTCACCTTCAGCCTCGCTGCTACAAGGTATCTCCCTCTCTGAAGCTGATGTAACCACCTCACCAGTCCTGGCTGAAAGTGTGTGGTCTGTCTGGGTCTCCCCCAGGCTACCAGACCCACATGCTTGTCTCCAAGCCTGACTGCGTGTAACTGCATGAACACATGGTACTGCATTATCAAAATCATTCCCTATCAGGACATCTGCAGGGCGGTAGTTTCTTACCCTTGTTGTCTCAAGACAACCTACTGTTGGCATTTTGTTACTCCCACTTACTGGCTCTCTCACCTTTTGATCCCCACCTTGCCACCGTGGACATCTATACGCCACATGGCCCCACTGGTTGCATTTAAAACATTTAACCCTAGGTCCTGGATGTGTACCTGGAAAAGTGGCTTCCCCTACTACTGACAGACTCTGTTGTGGCAGTCTGGGCTGCCCACCATGGGTTCCCTTAGACCCATGAGCAGTACTGGGTGTCCCTTTCCTTTGCAGTGATGCCCTGCTTGCTAGATATAGGTCTCCCTTCTTCCCCAACTCATCTACAGTAGCACATTGTCTATCAGCTAACCAGATCCTCATGTCCTTAATCAAAGTGCTAAGGGCTTGTTCCCTCACCAAAAGGTCTGCCAGCCTTCAAAAGTGGTGACCTGACATCCACTCACCCACTTATGAAAATAAGTGGTTAATTCAGCAATGTATTCACACACACTTTAATCTGCCTTGCGTCTTCTTCTTCTTTCGGCTTTTCCAGGTTAGGGGTCACCACAGCAGATCACCTGTCCACTCATGATTGGCAGTGGAGTTTTATGGTGTTGAGTTGCCACCCCGGCACCCAACCTTCAACAGAAGGCACACACACTCACACTTAGGGCCAATTTAGAGTGTCCAATCCACCTACAGCATGTCTTTGGGATGTGGGAGGAAACCGGAGCACCCGGAGGAAACCCAGGTGACCACAGGGAGGACATGCAGACTCCACACAGAAGGCACCTTGGCCGAGGCAGCAATAGTAACTGCTGCACCACCGTGGCCACCCATCTGCCTTGCATCTATGCTCACAAATTTTTTCCTATAAGCTTCAGGTGTTCATTTAAAAAAAATCTAGCAAGCAATTCTTTACAACATTATAATTTAAGCAGTCATTATCAGACAGTTTGGAAAGAACAGTTACTGCTTTACCATGGAGTAAGGGGTCAGGAACTGTACCCAGAGCCTTTGGTCAACATCATACTGTTTACATGCCCTCTCAAACATATGAAAGAAACTATCAGAATTATCCCCCTCTGTAAATGGTGGAAGAAATTTTCTGACCTTTGTTCCTTCTGGGGTTCGATTACTCCATTCCCCATTACCTCCATGACTCTGGCGAAGAGTCAGCATCTCCTTTTCATGTTGCCTCGGCCTCTCTTCTCCTTAGCTTCCAGGCATTGCAGATTCTCATTTTCCTCAGTCTTCAGACACCTCAGTCTCTCTGCTGCCTCTATTTCCAAATGCTTGGCCTCTAGCTCAAGTCTCTTTAATTCCAGATGGATTTTTAAGTCATCTGTGGAAGGGTTGAGCTGTCCATTTTCTGAATGTTGTGTATCTCTACGGCCAGTCTGATTGTCCTCCTGGTTGTTATTCTCTGATGCAGCTGTGAATAAAGCTGCAATCATGTCTGCTTTAGTCAGGTTGACATACACCAGTCCTTTAGCTTGGCACATCTCAGCCAACTGGCTCCTTGTCAGCTTGCCATACTCCTCTGCTGACATGCTTGCCTGCTCTCCCTGACTAAGCTAACAAAAAAATAAAACAATTGTGATAAGAACTCTAAATGTTCACTGCATGGCTGATTAAAAGTACAAACACCTTCAGTGACCATTGTTTACAAGCTACAGGAATTCAATATCCACACCACTACAAGCCAATTAATATGTGATGTGGCTAACTCACCACTATTACCCAATTAATATGTGATGCAGCTATCCCACCACTGCCAAACAATTAATATGTGATGCCCCTGCACTGGCCCAGTAGTCAGGGAACCTCAATCCTCACCACTAACACCAGTGAGGGACATGCACATTGTGAGGATGACAAGTACACACACAATAAAGTACAATTTCCATTAAGAGCACACAGAGATCACAATCAGTCTGGGGCTGGCTTCTCCCTCTTTATCCAGATCCCCAGTAAGACTCCCCACTGCATAGCTATAGGGGTAAGATCTCATCAGAGTGGTGAAATCAAAACTGCCAGCACCATCTCTGTCCAATCAGTGCTTCGTGTCCCTGCCCAAGTACCTGACTCACGCACATACACACACACACACACACACACACACACACACACACACACACACACACACACTTTGAGATCTGATTTATATGCAAACACACAAACACTCCTGGGGAAGGCTGGCACAGGTTTACTGGCTATGCCCCCTTTTGCCCAGACTATAAGGTAGTACCAGCTGCCACCAACCCCTCTTTATCAGCTACTATAAGGCTCTTCCCAAATGGTGACCAATTCTACTGTGTAATGTTACTATTATCTAAATGGTAAGTGTAACCAACAGCAGGGCTATTTAAGAGTGGCCTGTACAGTGTCACCAAATATATATGCAAGTACTCTAAGAGCATACGAATCTCTTCGAGGTCCAAAGACAAATACAATGCACTGTAAGACTTCCAGGCTCAATAGAAGCTTTTTCCCCTTATCCACCAGATTGCTGAACTCTAACAACAGGTATGCCAGAAGCCAATCTGCTCTTTCAACCAATTAACTGAATATTGCCTTGACTATTCCAGAAAATGACATACTCTCATGTCCATTTATTCTAAGATCACTACTACTAGTAGCATACTTTAGTGCACTATCTAAATCTTCATTTGTCCTGAAACTTGAATGTGCAATACTCTATGCAGTATTTTTGCTTCACTGGTACCTGTTTATGTGAAAATTCAAGTTCATGCAATATTTACTTGTGCAGTACCCTAAATGGTACATTTTTATAGATGTAATGTCTGTAAGTGTCTGTCCTAATATTACTAAACATTAACTGTATGTATGTATGTTTCTTGCACTGGGAATGAAGCAACATAATTTTGTTTAGCTGCACTATGTGCAGATCTAAATGGCAATAAAGTTTACTCTGACTTTGATTTCCAGAGTATAGCTGTATCTCTTTTTCCCCAAACAAGAAGACCCAATAATTTCATATCCAAATTTTTGTAATAGATTGTTTTCTTCCATTAAATGTGCCTCTCCAGAAAGATGTCTCCTTTATTTACATTTAAATATTTCATTAATGCATTTATCTTATTGTTGTTTAAAGCCTTAATATTGATGGAGATTAATTTCATTACTTTCATATTTTTTACATTATAACTACTAGGAATCATTAAATAACAACTGCTTTTATTAAACTTGAATCTAATTAAACTTAATATTCAATAATTTATAAGATGCTATAACAGAAACATGCTAAATAAACAAAAACAATATAAACCACATTATTTGCATTAATAGTTCCACTAATTATGGATACTAACATTCCCAACCAAATCAAAGTAGACAAAAAGTTATTAATGTTGTCCCACTAACAAAGATAACTATATCCTTACATACAAAATTGCTACTGTAACTAAAATGTATTATTTATTTTATATATTTCAGACCTATTTATTATAAAGAATGAACAAACTTGCAAAAATAATAAAGTTGTTTTTATCTAATGTAGCAAGTAACAGGGAAAAGCCGAAAGAAGAAGAAGAAGAACTAGCATAAACTGTCACAAATTACACAACTTAGTTGAGGGTGGCAATGTGTATTATATTTATTTAGGGGGGTGATTTGCTATTTACTGAGGGTATATATGCTAAGATGACTTTATGTCTGTGATTTTTTTTTTGAATGAAATTTTAGGACATGTCTGGGAGAAAGTGCTTCACTATAATATCCACACAGATGTACAACTGCCACTGTTTTTAAATCTCTTCGGAAATAGATCAGAATATATGCAAGCGAAATGTCCTATTCATTACTTTTCTAGGGTATTAGATGGTGCCATAAACTGTGCTTTATCAAGATAAAAATAAAGCAGCTTTTAGGATCACTTATAAAACTGCTGAGAATAGTTAACACAAATATCATAGTGCTGGTATTATTATATAATAGCGTTATATAAAAGACTTGGTCTGATATACCAAAATGCAGTCCACTTCTATGTTTTATCACTCTGAATTAAGTTCCACATGTATTTTATTGCTTTTGTATAACATATTGATATCATGTATACTATATTTGATCAGTAAGCTATTAAGTAAATTCCTTTATGTATTTTGAGCACAGAATATTTATCAAGTAGGTATTTATTCATAGTACCATAGTAGAATGCTACTGTATTGACCCAGGGGGCCTTTTTATGATTTACTATTACAGTGACATAATAAGCATTTTTAAGCCGAGGCATACTTCCCAATATTTGATCGGTATTGTTTCCCAAGGATTATGTGGGGGTATATACATACTTGTGCATGGGTGACCGAGTATTTACAAGTTTCCTGTGTCTAACAGACATAGGTACCAGACCAGGGCTATATTTATGGTTCCTCATTAACAGGAATGAGCTCTGTTCCTGTGGATGGGAAGCCTGTTCCAAAGAAATGGGAACCTCTGAGATACATACCTGTTCCTCCAGTATATCCTGTTTATGCTGCATGCACAGTTTAGGTCTCTGGAGCATGTACTGGCATTGTATAAAGGTTATTAACACAGGTAAATTAAACATTAGTGTTGTCTTTTACAGTGCAGTATTAGGAAGTGACACACACTAGCACATTGAATTGGTTTGAATTATGCAAAAGTATATTGAATAAAACCATACATTCAGTGGTACAATCACTCTGGCATTGTCTTTTTATTACTTCATGAATTTTAAGACACAAAGTCTTAAAATTCTAGAATTTCCTAGCAGAAATAAGACCATTGTGGAAAATATGCAGACAGTTTCACTAGTAGTAAGAGCAACAGGATTTGTAAAAGAGACTTTACAGTCATACTTACATATGCTACCAATGCATGTAACATCATATGAACTGCAAAAGGGGGCAATTCTGTGCACATTGCAGGTGGAGAGAAGAGAACGTTTGGCTAACATCAAAGAAGTCCATCATAGTGACTTTTGGGAAAAGGTCCACCCAGGTTAATTATTCCATCAATAAGATACCCTTAAGAGTTAGTTAGGGATCTGGGAACATATGTAGACAGTAATCTGGCCTTTGACAGACACTTAGCCACAGTAGTAATAAAATCATTCTCTGTCGACCACCTTATAAGTAATGGTATGGCATCCAGGTCCAAGGAAATTATAATACCACTTTACTCATCCCTTATTTGATCCATCATTGAGTACAATGGCCCCTTCAGCATGTATCTGACCAGGCATAGGCAACAGTTGGAATAACCACGGAGGTTACTCGCCAAGAGAATTCAGGGTATTAACACATTGTTTCATACAGATCACCTCAAAGCCATATCTCTGTACTCAGTCTCCTACAAGTTACTGAGAAGTGATCTATGCCTGGCAAATAAGACATCCTCAGATCCAGCCCTGATGAACCTTTTGTAAACCCACAAAACAAATAGCACCAGAAACACTAGACCCAAGGATTTAAACTTTGCTTGCGACATAAATAGGACATACTGGTGAGACAACTATCTTATTTATGTCGCAAGCAAAGTTTAAATCCTTGGGTCTAGGACATACTGGTGAGACAACTATGGGGCGGCCACAGTGGTGCAGCGGTTAGTGTTGCCACCTCACAGCAAGAAGTTCTCCAGTTCGATCCTCGGCTGGGGTGCCTTCTGTGTGGAGTCTGCATGTCCTCCCTGTGGTTGTGTGGGTTTCCTCCGGGTGCTCCAGTTTCCTCCCACATCCCAAAGACATGCTGTAGGTGGATTTGATACTCTAAAACTGGCCCTAGGTGTGAATGCGTGCATGTGTGTGCCTTCCGTAGAAGGTTGGGTGCCAGGCTGGCAACTCAACACTGTAAAACTCCACTGCCAATCATGAGCAGACAGGTGATCTGCTGTGGTGACCCCTAACTGGGAAAAGCCGAAAGAAGAAGAAGACTGGTGAGACAACTATGTGTCTCAATGGATCCCCAGGCTCTGGAATAGGCTGCCCATCCATGTGAAATAGAGTCCATCCCTAACCCCATTCAAATGTAACCTTGACCATTGGATGTGAAATTAAAAACTTAGCCCTGGTCTCTGACAGACAGAAGCCAACAGTAAATATTCCCTAACTAACATACCCCCTCCAATAAACCTTTAGCAACCTCACAAATAACATACCCCTCCAAACAGATGCCCATGTTACATAGGGACACAGTTGAGTTGGATTGCATGGCTAGGCTTATAAAGGCCCTTGTGGTTGTTAGCCTAGTATATACCTTTGAATCCATGAACCTTTAACAAACATCTGAAGATTAAGTTAAATATACATAATACTAAACAAAATACTAAATGACATTATGTGTGTATGTGTATGTGTATATATATATATATATATATATATATATATATATATATATATATATATATATATATATATATATATATATATATATGTATATGAGAGGAGGTGGAAGGCATGGCCGAAGGCAGGAAGAGAGGAGAAAGGCCAGGACTGTGGTAGTGAGGGGCGGAACTTTGAATGTTAGCAGTATGACTGGTATAGGGAGAGAGCTAGCCGATATGATGGACAGAAGAAAGGTTGGTATATTGTGTGTGCAAGAGACCGGATGGAAGGGGAGTAAGGCTAGGTGTATTGGAGGTAGGTTCAAATTGTTTTATCATGGTGTGGATGGGAGGAGAAATGGCATAGGAGTAATCCTGAAGGAACAGTATGCTAAGAGTGTTTTTGAGGTGAAAAGAGTGTCGGAGAGTGTGATGTTTGTAAAGCTGGAAATTGATGGTGTAATGATGAATGTTGTTAGTGCATATGCTCCACAAGTTGGGTGTGCGATGGACGAGAAAGAAACATTTTGGAATGAGTTGGATGAAGTTGTGATGACTGTACCCAAGGGTAAGAGAGTGGTGATTGGAGCAGATTTTAATGGGCATGTTGGTGAAGGGAACAGAGGCGATGAGGAAATGATGGGTAGGTATGGTGTTAAACAAAGGAATGCAGAAGGTCAGATGGTAGTGGATTTTGCAAAAAGGGTGGACATGGCTGTGGTGAATACGTATTTTAGCAAGAGGAAGGAGCATAGGGTGACATACAAGAGTGGAGGAAGATGCACACAGGTGGATTATATCCTATGTAGGAGGGCCAGTTTGAAGGAGACTGGAGACTGTAAAGTGGTGACCGGGGAAAGTGTAGTTAGGCAGCATAGGATGGCGGTTTGTAAGATGACATTGGTGATCAAGAAGAGGAGGAAGAGTGGGAGGGCAGCACCAAGGATCAAGTGGTGGAAATTGAAAAAGGGTAATTGTGAGGTGGAGTTCAGGGAAGAGTTAATACAGGCACTGGGTGGCAGTGAAGAGTTACCAAATAGCTGGGTAACTACAGTAGAGCTAGTAAGGAAGATGGCTAGAAAGGTGCTTGGTATGACATCTGGACAGAGGAAGGACGACAAGGAGACATGGTGGTGGAATGAGGAAGTACAAGAGAGTATACAGAGAAAGAGGTTGGCAAAGAAGAAATGGGATTGTCAGAGAGATGAAGAAAGTAGACAGGAGTATAAGGAGATCAATGCATGGCAAAGAGAGAGGTAGCAAAGGCTGAGGATAAGGCATATGAAGAGTTGTATGAAAGGTTGGACACTAAGGAGGGAGAAAAGGACCTGTACCGATTGGCTAGACAGAGGGACCGAGCTAGGAAAGATGTGCAGCAGGTAAAGGTGATAAAAGATAATGAGGGAAACATACTTACAAGCGAGGAGAGTGTGTTGAGCAGATGGAAAGAGTACTTTAAGGGGTTGATGAATGAAGAGAATGAGAGGGAGAGAATGTTGGATGATGTGGGGATAGTGAATCATGAAGTGCAATGAATTAGCAAGGAGGAAGTAAGGATAACTTTGAAGAGGATGAAGAATGGAAAGGCTGTTGGTCCAGATGGAGTTTCTAACCAGATATTTTAATAAAATTTTGGAAAGTGAGAGGATGCCTGACAAATGGAGAAAAAGTGTTTTGATACCGATATTTAAGAATAAGGGTGATGTGCAGAGCTTTAGTAACTACAGAGGGATTAATTTGATCAGTCAAAGCATGAAATTATGGGAAAGAGTAGTGGAAGGTAGGTTAAGAAGGGACATGATGATTAGTGATCAGCAGTATGGTTTCATGCCGGGAAAGAACACTACAGATGCGATGTTTGCTCTTAGAGTGTTGATGGAGAAGTACGAAGGTCAGAAGGAGTTGTATTGTGTTTTTGTAGAGTTAGAGAAAGCATATGTCAGGGTGCCTAGAGAGGAGTTGTGGTATTGTATGAGGAAGTCGAGAGTGTCAGAGAAGGATGTAAGAGTGGCACAGGATATGTACAAGGGTAGTGTGACAGCGGTGAAGTCTGCAGTGGGAGTGATGGATACGTTTAAGGTGGAGGTGGGATTACATCAAGGATCAGCTCTGAGCCCTTTCTTATTTGCAATGGTGATGGACAGGTTGACAGATGAGATCAGACAGGAGTCCCCGTGGACTATGATGTTTGCAGATGACATTGTGATCTGTAATGAGAGTAGAGAACAGGTGGAGGAGACCCTGGAGAGATGGAGATGTGCTCTAGAGAGAAGAGGAATGAAGGTCAGCAGGACTAACACAGAATATATGTGTGTAAATGAGAGGGAGGATAGAGGAATGGTGAGGATGCAGGAAGTAGAGGTGGTGAAGGTGGATGAGTTTAAATACTTGGGATCAATAGTTCAAAGTAATGGTGAGTGTGAAAGAGAGGTGAAGAAGAGAGTACAGGCTGGATGGAGTGGGTGGAGAAGAGTGTCAGGAGTGATTTATGACACACGAGTACCAGTAAGAGTGAAAGGGAAGGTCTACAAGAGGGTAGTGAGACCAGATATGGTATACGGGTTGGAGACAGTGGCATTGACAAAAAGGCAGGAGTTTTATATGGGTTGGAGACAGTGGCATTGACAAAAAGGCAGGAGTTAGAGCTGGATGTGACAGAGTTAAAGATGTTAAGATTTGCACTGGGTGTGACAAGGGTGGACAGGATTAGGAATAAGTATATTAGAGGGTCAGCCTAGGTTGGAAGGTTTGGAGACAAAGCCAGAGAGGCAAGATTATGATGGTTTGGACATGTGCTGAGGAGGGATGCTGAGTATATTGGGAAAAAGATGCTAAGGATGAAGCTACCAGGTAACAGGAAAAGAGGAAGGCTTAAGATAAGGTTTATGGATGTGGTGAGAGAGGACATGCAGGTCGTTGGTGTGACAGGGCAAGATGCAGAGGACAGGAAGAAATGGAAACAGGTGATCTGCTGTGGCGACCCCTACGGGAACAGATGAAAGATGATGATGATATGGATCTAGGATGTTTGATCAAATGATCAAACGTCCAAATCCATAACCACTAAACACACTTTAACGAATGCGCTTTTATTGAAAAAGCTCTTTCGTTAAAGCGTGCTACTAAAAAAAAAAAAACACTACATTAACGTTTTAGCCCCCCTGCACCCCCCACACCCTCCCTACTTTAATATTCTCCCTCCAAGACCACACTACAGTGGGGAAAAGGAATTTTCCCTTATCCGCACTATAGTACGGCCTCGGCAACAGGCATACTTACGTGAAAGTGCTTCTTCGGTAAGAAGCACTTTCGCGTAAGTATGCTCGGCCGTTTGGGTTTTGGACTTCTCATCATTCTATCAAAAGTCCTAGACTTAAACATATATATCTTCATGTAAAATAATTCAGAATGATTTAACTTTAAACAAAGTTCAATCAACTGTTGTGTTTTTACCTTTTAGCATTTTGCATTTGTTTACATTAATATTACATGCACTTAGGAAAATAAGATCAATACCAGGTACGCAACTATAATGCCCGTAAGATGCTTATCCATATACACTTTTAATTAGGTGCACTTAAAAGTTCACAACTCCCTTTCCAAGCAGTTATTAGTGTTTACCTCCCAAATAGAGCAGGCTGTACATGACAGTCCTGTTATAAATTTATGTCTACCCATCCAGATGTCAAGAGCAGTCAAAGTAGTACTTAGTTTCACCTGTGTTGGTAATTTATTCCATAGGCAGGGAATGTTTAGTTAATAACATATCTCTCCAGCAAGTCTTGTTCATTTGTTTGTGTATATTTATGTCCATAGTGTGAGTGTTCACTGAGCCACTGGTTTTGCAAAGAAAGAGAAGGTCAAATAAGATTTGATCTTTCATGGTTTGAAAATCAAGGCAAAGGTCACATCAAAGAAGATGGTAAGCTACTGAGATAATTGAAAGATTTAAAGCCTTTGATTTTTTTTTTGTCAATGTATCTTTGGGGTCATTTTAGCTAAACAACATGCTTTGATCTATACAGACCAAAAGTGGTATTCTATCCAGCAATGGGTGTGATAAGGGATGAGTATAGTGGCCAGATGATTTCTTTGAATTTTGAAGCCACTACCTTGGAAATTATTTGGACTGAATAGATGGAATTACTGACTAAGGTGGAATGTAATGATAAAACGAGAGAGAATTGTCAAGATAAATACCCAGGTCTCTTATGACCATGTCTGTCTGAACAGAAGTACAATTTAAAACATATGAGGTGGGGACAATTTTTTTGCTGAATGCTTTCATACTTAACTATTTTCATTTGACCTGAGATCATTTTTGTTTTCTCTTCTTTTCCCTTGTTTTCTCCTACACTTTTGCCAATTATAAAGTTTTCCTGTGCCTCTATACTTATTTCTTAAACATAAGTCTTATTTTTTATATCTTTTTTCTATCCAAATATTAATCCTCTCATGTGTAGTAATTCATATAAAAATGCTTTTTAAGTATTGAAATTTTAACTACTGTAGACTTGTTTTTATCTATTGTATTTTTAACTACTGTTTTTATGTAATTTTACTTAACTCGGAGATTATCTCCCTGGGCCTCTACTGAAAAAGGATATGTATCCAGCTAGACTAGCCCAGTCAACAAATGTAAAATAAATAAATAAATAAAGATTTTCCATGCTAAAGTTTATGCTTATTCTAGACCCTGCTGGAGTTGTTTTGTGTCAGTGGATGAGCAGATAAGTGTCAAGCCTGTAGACATTAGCAAACATGGTCAGCCATACTTCTAGGACAGTTGTCTAGATGTCTGTAAAATAAATGTCAAACAGGTGAGGGCCCAGCACTGATCCTTTGCTACCCAGCTAGTTAAAAATTTTATGATCAGAGAGGGCTCCATCAAGTTTCACAACCAGGGATTTCTCAGATAACTAAGTGAAATCAAATGTATAACATAAGGGTTTACATTACATTTGTGTAATTTTCTTAATGTTACCAGCATATGGGATAATGTCAAAAACCTTAGAGAGATCAAGGTAACCAGTGTGTGTGCATAGTGTGTCCATTGTCTACAACCTCTGTCACTTTTTCAAAGAAGCATACTAGGTTCAAGAGACAGGACCTGCCATTCACAGAAGCAAACTGATTCGGATCTAGGTCAGTCAATTTGCATGTGTCTGCATAAATGAGTTTTGCTATGATATATTCCCAAAGATTTGCATACAAGGCTGATGAAGTTGATGGGCCCATTGCCTGAATCTGTAGAGTAGTCAGACTTGTACAGGGATCTGTGGAATAGTCATACTTGTATAGGTTCATAGGTTCATAGGTTCGTACTAGGCTATCTGCCCTAGGGCATTTATAAGCCTAGCCAGAGTGTGTGTGGCTTTCGCCACCCCTTAGGATGAGAATACTATGCCCTTTTAGGGTTTAGTTTACTGTGCCTCTGTCTAGTAGTGACACAGAGATGACCCCCGGGGTAAACCTACGATCTCCCATCCATTCGTCGAGATTTCTCTTGAATAGAGTCAGTGAGGGGCTCTGCCTAACATGGACTGGAATTCTGTTCCAGAGTGTAGGGAGCCTTTGGGTTATGAATCTGTCCCTCCAGCACGTCCTATTTATTTCTGTGTTGAGGTTTAAGTCTCTTGTTCTCGTGGCTCTGATGGATTTGGATTTTCTGAGGTGGAGCATGTCCATTAATTCCGGATTGGACATGGCCTTGTACGTCAGGCACAGATCACCTCTGAGTAGGCGGTATGCGACTGAATAGAGCTGGAGTTTTTTCAGTCGGGCAGCATATGACATATGTTTAAGACCCTTTATCCTCTTGGTGAGGAACTTTTGGGGTCTTTCCAACTGCTGCAGGTGTCGGGTGAGATACATCCCAAATGGGGCATTGTACTCAATCATTGGCCTGATAAGAGAAGAGTACAGGGCACAATGACCTCTCTTGATCTAGATGTGAAACCCTTCATGATAAGGTGGGCAATATAGAAGGTCTTCCTAACCACTTTGGCAATGTGAGTGTCAAATGAGAGGTTACTGTCAACCTGGGTCCCTAGGTCCCTGATTACCTCTTCCATACTTAATGGATTACCACCTATGTGGTAATTTGTCGGTACCTTGTTTTTCCCAAAGGGTATGACTATACATTTTTTGGCGTTCAGCTTAAGGCCATGGCTCTGGCACCAATTATCCATTTCTATGAGGCCTCTCTGAAGGATGTTTGTGTCCGCTGGAGTATCAATTATGGCGCCCAGTTTGCAGTCATCTGCGAACTTTGTCAGCCACAATCCTCCTATGTTTGCCTGTACCTCGGAAAAATAAATGCCAAACAAGAGGGGTCCCAGGACTGAGCCCTGTGGGACACCGCTTGTGACTGGCTTAGAGTCTGACATAGCTCCAGCAACTCTGACCCTGTGGGTTCTGTCCTTGAGCCAGTTTGCAACCCATCTTGTGACATATGGGTTTACATTTAAGCTGGTGAGTTTGTCTATGATGCCCGAGTGGGGTATTGTGTCAAAGGCTTTTGCAAGGTCAAGGTAGGCTGTGCGAACTGCCTTACCCTCATCAATGGCCTTAGTGACTGTTTCAAAAAAGTCGACCAAGTTCAAAAGGCAGGATCTGCCCTTGACAAAGCCAAATTGGGTAGGATTCAATGTCTGTAGGTCCCCAATGTCTTTGTTTATGAGTTCCATAATGATCCTCTCCATAGCTTTGCAGACCAGGCTCATCAAGCTTATGGGGCGGTAATTTCCAGGGTCCGTAGAAGCACCGCCTTTGTGAAGTGGGACCACTGTTGCCGTACGCCACTCTTTGGGTACGTATCCTGTAGTAAGGCTAAGATTAAACAGCAGCCTTATGTGTGGGTTTAGTTCCTCTTGGAGTTCATGTAGCACACAGCCCGGGATACCATCCGGTCCCATTGATGCTGTGTTTTTAGCTTTAGAGAGGGCAGCTCTCACCTGGGCATCTGAGATGTTAGGGAGGCTACACTCTGCTGGGATAGTTATTTCTCCTTTTGGGGGAGGGAGGAGAAATTTGCACTGAACCTGTCTGCCAGAATGTTGGCAATGTCAGTGGGTTCAGTGTATTTTGTGTCATTTTGGACTAACTCTGAGCATATCTGGGAGTTTCCACCCAGGTTTCTAACATAGCTAAAGAAGGCCTTGTGATTGTCTTTTGTGTCTTTTGCGATTTTTCTCTCAAAGTTGGCCTTGGATGATTTTATGAGTGATCGTAGTTTTTGCTAGTACTGATCAGAGATGCCTTCCCTTTTAGGGATTTTGCTCTGTCATGTAGTAGCTTCCTCCTCCTGTTGTAAAGTTTGTTTATGGCTGGGGTCCACCAGACTGGGCGCCTGCCTTTGGGGAATGGGTCTTGGTTTTATTTGGGATTGCATGATCCATGCATTCTTGAAGGTGCCCATAGAAGGCATTTGCAAAGGATTCAGCAGTGTGGGTTGTGGTTTCCACTGGCCCAGGGGCCTTGAAGGATACCACTTCAGTCTTAAGAAGTGTGAAGTTTGCTTTTGAGAAGTTCTTCACTGTGGTCTTTTGTGCAGGGGTGGGGGCGGATGTGGATTTCCAGTGAGATTAATTTATGGTCTGATCTTACCAAAGAGGGATATACTTCTGGTGTGGAGCATTTTGTCCCCATGTTTGTGATGATCAGGTCTAGTATATTGTCTCCTCTTGTGGGAATGGTGACTAGTTGTTCCATTGCATTTGAGTTTATGAATTCTAGGAACCTTTGGGCTAGGGTGTTGGGGCTTGAGTAATGTTCCCAGTCTATGTTTGGGTAGTTGAAGTCTCCCAAAATGATGGTATTTGGAGAGACATTCATACTCTCCAGTGTCTTCAGGAAGGCTGTGTGGGGTTCCTGAGTTTGAGAGGGTGGTCTGTAGCATGCTACAAACTGTAAGGCAGTTTTGCCTATGGTTAGTTGCACCTGGATAGTCTCCGATGCTTCGTGCGTTGCCACTAACCTGGAGGTGTGGGTATCTTTGATGAAAATGGATACTCCCCCTCCTTTTGTGGTTCAGTCCAAGTTTTGGGGCCGGAAAGCATGATATGAGGCAAAACCTGATAGTGCTGGGGTGCTCTCAGGAGCCTTGAACCAGGTTTCAGTCACTGCACAGACATCGATGTTCTCCATACTGAGGAGGGCTTCGAGGGCATGCATCTTGAGGTTTAGACTTCTGGCATTGGATCTGTAGAGTTGTCTGACATGTATAGGGATCTGTAGATCAGTAAGACTTGTACAGGGATCTGTAGAGCAGTTAGACTTGTATAGGGTTCTGTAGAGTAGTCAGACTTGTATAGGGATCTGTAGAGTAGTCAGACTTGTATAGGATTCTGTAGAGTAGTCAGAGTTGTACAGGGATCTGTAGAGCAGTCAGACATGTATATGGATCTCTAGAGTGGTGTGACTTGTATAGGAAAGTCACAGAGGCTGATCTCCAGATATCAGACCCTCTGGATAGGCTGAGGCTGAAAAGCTAAAGATGAGGCTTAGATAGTACATACTTGTCAGTGATAAGAATACATCCTGGTGTGTTTTCTGATCCAATAGAAGTATATCACTTTTAGTCTTTTGACAGTAATTTTTAAGAGTTGTTCCGAGGTGATTTCAAAAGAAACAATATTTCAGGGATGCTGGGCGCAATAATTTGGGTAGGTGACATAATATATTAATATGGGAGTTCCACCAGAGAAGTTTGTTCCCGAATTTACCATTATATTTAAAGAGGACAGGTACTGACTTTTCTATGTAGCTGTTTAGATTTACTCGTAAAAGTCAGATGTGAAGCCTCATGTTTATGCAGTGGTGCTCTCCAAGCAACGATGGTTGGCAGTGTCCTATATAGACACAAAAGCCTATAAGATTAGTTTTTCCCTATATAACTGCTGGTGAATCTCTTCCAATCTCTTCTACTGCTCTAGGTTCAACTCAGTTGTGCACTGAGCAGTATTGCTTTATTGGTCAATCTTAGCCCACACAAAGTATAGGTCCCTTTTATGGTCTCTGAGCTACCAGCACAGCCCAGTCAAATTATACCATTCCTTTCCCTATTAAGACATTCGGTAGGAACCTGCTATCATGGATGAGCAGTTTCCCATCATCTCTCTTGCCAGCCCGATGGACATGGGCATCCTGAGGCAATGAAGCAATTGTCTCATGTGTACTGACAACCATTTAGTCCTGAAACAAACAAATACATTTTGTGAGAGGTGGAGGTAAGACTCACACATAGACAAATTGAATGCTAAACAGGTTGTAAGCACACATACACATCACTTCCCATACTGAATAAACCCACGACACATAAACCCACATATACAGAGGTACTCACTAATAACTTACCAAAAGACCAGAGGCCTCCTAAAAGGTGCCTTCAGAAACCACTTGCACACACAACAATGCATAAAACAACCACAACACATAATAACACACACGCACACACACACGCACACACACACACACACACACACACACACACACACACACACACACACACACACACACACACACGCACACACACACACACACACACACACACACACACACACACACACACACACACACACACACACACACACACACACACACACACACACACACACACACACACACACACACACACAAAACACTGTCTCAACACATAATCCCATAAGGAGTAACTCAATGTACTGGTCATAGGAGACTCCATAGAGAGATACATGGATGTTCCCCTCACCAGGCTGGATCAGGAGCAGGTTACGGTTAACTGACTTTCAGGTACCAGGATCCATCAAGTCACTCAAGCACTCAAGTCAATCAGCCACACATACCAGTATGACTCCATCACTGTCCATGTAGGGGTGAATGACTTGAGACATACCTGACTGGACTATATGAAGAGAGATGTGACTGAGCTCTTAGATTATGTGTCACAAGCAGGTATAACCCTAGCCTTAAGCAGCATTCTACCTTCTCCAAGGATGAAGCCACACTACAAACAAAAAAATTATCAACTTTAACAATCAGCTTAGCTTTCAGTGTCAGTCCAAGGGGATCCAATATCTGTTAGCCTGGGAAGAAATGGTTAACAGGGCATATTGCCTTGCCAGAGATGGTCTGCGCCTCTCTCCATTAGGCTGTCGGATACTGGCAAAGGCATTTGCCACCCCTATTATGCCTTTTTTAAGATGGTGAGGAAATCCTTCAATGTGGCACATCTCATAGCAAAATAACCAACCTCCCAATATTACAAAATCTTCTTTAGATAAACTTAAGGTACTACTGGTTAATGTTAGGAGGCTGAGCAAGAAACTGCACTCCCTGGAAGCACTACTCACCTTGGAAGATGCTGACATCTGTGCAGTCACTGAAACATGGTTCAAAGCCATGGAAAGCACCCCAGCCATGAAGGACTACAATGCCTTAAATATGTTCAGAGCACAAAGTGGTCATGAAAGAACCAAAGGAGGAGGTGTACACCTCAAGACTGGCCAAACAGCATGACTCTTTCGAGCTACTCTGTGTCCAGTTAACCACAGGCAAAATCCCCTACCACATCATAGCTAGCTATAGGTCTCCCACTATGAACCAGGAAAAGAATACCACATGCCTGTACTTACTGCAGTCACTACCACCCAACACCTTTCTCATGGGTGATTTTAATTATCCTACCATAGACTGGGAAACATACATGAACACAAACACACTGGCTCAGTGATTCTTGGACTTTGTCATGCAAATGCTCTGGAACAGCTAGTTAGCACACCCACAAGGGGCTCAAATTTCATAGATTCTTTACTCACTAATATGAGAGAGCATTGCAGCCTTCTCCATGATGTTCTCCTTGGTACGATTGGGCCAGAAATCAGTCTGTTTTGATGTAATTATAAGGCCAGATACCCCATTAACCTCAAAAACACTTAAGAATTTTTCCAGGACAAATTACCTCCTACTAAATGTTGGTATAAGAAGTTTCAAAGCCTCCTCGAACACATTTAAAAGGTACTCCTGTGCAGAAGTGTACACCAATGTCCTATATAACCACTTAAATGGTTGTATAGAATTGGCTGTACCTGATCGGATTAAAACCAGGTCTTATCAAATAAACAAGCCATCCTGGTGGAGCCCTACTGTAAACAGGCTGTACAAGAAAAGAAAGAAGAAAGCGAATATCCAAAAATAAGAGGGAACTAGCTCAGCAGAGGAAAAAATCCCTATATAGCCTAAACAAACAATTTAGAGATCTTGTCAAGTACTCCAAAGCTAATTACAAAGCAAAACTAGCCTCCCTAGCTAAGGATAATCCCAAGCCATTCCTTAAGTACTTTCAAAATCTAAATGAGAAAAACAGATATGCACTGAACTGGCTGTAGATAGAACCAGCTATAGTCAACCAGAGGTAATAGCCAACCTGCTAGCTTACAGAGTTGAAGCAAACTTCACCCCCCTGTCCCCACCGGTCATCCCCCAAGGTATATCTGCCACCATTCCTCAGCCTATTATCTCAAGAAAGCAGGTCATCCTCATGCTCTCCAAGGCCAAAAACATGTCATCAATGGGACCAGACAATATCAATGGTTGCCTTTTAAACAATTTAAAACATGATCTAGCAGACCCACTTTGATCCCTGTTTAACTACAGCCTGCATACTGGCTGTGTTCCGCAGAATGGAGGACAGCAACAGTCATCCCTCTACACAAAGGGGGACCATCAATCGACCCTGGAAATAATAGACCCATACGTTTGATTAGCTTCATCTGCACTTCCATGGAATGAATCATTATGGACCTCATCCACAAGGACATAGTTAATCTCTAAACACTGGACCAAACCCAGTTCAGATTCATTAAGGTTAGATCATGTCTTTTAAACCTGGTTGACTTCTTTGAGAAGATCTGCAATGCCCTGGACAAGGGGAAGACAATGCATATCAACTATCTTGACCTAGCCAAGACATTTGACACAATCCCCCACTCAGGTATTAAAGAGAAACTCTCCCAATTGGGAGTTAACCCTACATCACCAGATGAGTAGTCAAGTGGCTCACTAACAGGACATATACTGATAAAGTGGGTGGCTTCACCTGTAGTTAAAGACCAGTCACCAGTGGTGAACCACAGGGTTGTGTGCTGGGCCCTTTACTGTTCAGAATTTATTTCTCAGAAGTCCATGTCTAGGCTGAGGCATGCTGGTACACACCAGTTTGGTGGCTTATGCCTTGAGACTTCAATTACAACTGCCCCTAGAGGTCTCAGGTCATTGGCAGGTAATTAACACTTCAATTCTGTCTTCATGGCCAGTGGCTGACCAAGTTTGCTGAACTGACTCCACCAATGATGATAATATACTGCAGAAAGGGTTAACAAAGACAAATGATTGATGACAAAGGCATGGATTGAAGCTAAATGCAAAAAAAAATGCATTATCATTCCCTTTGGGAAAGCTAACATCCCTGCTAATTACAATATAGACAGCAATGCAGACACAGTGGTTCACAACCTGGATACTCAGGTTGATAGCAATCTGAACTTTTTACAGAACTTTGATTACAAAGACATGCATCTGGAGCATTTCTCCACAGGGCCTCTGCTGAAAATTGGCTTTGTTCCAAGTCAGACTTTCCCGGTAAACAAATGTAAAATAAAAATAAATAAATAAATAAAAATAAAATAAACTTTGACCACCACATATCCACAGTGGTGAGGAAATCCTTCAAGTGTGGCACATCTCATAGGTAAAGGCATCACATCTAGATTTAAGGATGTTATAATTCCATTATACTCAGCCTTTATCAAATCAATAATTGAGTACAATACTCCCTTGTGCATGTATCTCACCAGACACCTGTAGCAGTTGGAGACACCAAAGAGGTTTCTCACTAAGAAAATACAGGGTATGCAAAACATATCCTATGCAGAAAGACTGAAAGCCCTGTTACTGTATTCTGTCTTCTACAGGCTGCTAAGGGGTGACCTGTGCCTGGCTTACAGGGCAGTCTGTGACCCAGCCCTGATGGAAATGCCACACATTCGTTAATTAAACTGCAAGAGGGTCACTCAATCCAGGGATCTTAAGCTAGCTTCTGACATGAGCAAATCATGCTGAAGAGAAAGATACATCTCCCATAGACTACCCATTCTCTGGAACAAGCTTCCCATTCATGTGAAGCACAGCCCCTCCTTGACCCTCTTCAAATACAACCTAGATCAGAGGATGGGTGACTGTAAATTCACTCCTGGGGTGGTGCCCATGTTCTTCATGGACAAGGGCATTCTGTATTAATTACCATACGATAGATTCATACCTCTGCAAACTTCACTCACCTAACTATTGAGAACTGGGGCAACTTGGGATAAATATGGCTAGGCTTGTAAGGGCTGTTGGGCCATTAGCCTAATGATCTCCTATAAACCTATGAAAATGCGGTATTTTATGGGGGGTCTAGACCACTGCACCAAACCTCACATCATACATCACAATATGTCACAAATGTGTATCACAAATACATCACAGCATGACAGAGATTGTACTTGTAAGGAGGTATACATTAGGAGATGTTCAAAATGCATCACAGAAAACTGAACTAACAGCAAAAAACACCCAGATAATTAAATGTACATAAATTGACTCATGCATGTCTGATTGTCTGTCTGAGTAAGAAAGCATAGTGGTGCTAAATCAACACAATACGACCTATTGAGTTTGGGTACAGGCAATGGACTGTTAAAGCAGGTAAAAGCAGACAGGTCATAAAAGAGACAGCAGAGGTGAAACCGAAAAGTTAACTGGACAATACAGAAGTAGTACAAGACATTTCAATTAATGATTATTGCAATTGCATAATTCATCCATACACTAGTAAGAGACCTCTATGCCTGACTGACAATTTTACCCTCCACAGCTAAACCTAACAACAATACAGCATACTCCCTGTATTCAGATTGCATTTCTAATAGCTGGAATGCCCACACCACTTAAGAACAGTCTGAAACCTAAAAGATTTTAAATGCCAACCAAAGCAACACCTGATAGATAAATGGCTCTGCATTTGCATGATTCTTGGTTAAAGTGATTCTAATATAGCGTTATGATTTTGTGCCACAACTCTCTGCTGCACAAAACTTCATGCATTATTATCACAATTATACCCTCCTCTATTATTACAGCTCCTTTATTTTCCTTACACCACCTCTTCTCTTTCCTTTCTTTGAGCTGCTGTAACTCTTTATCTTATTTTCCTATGTCCTAAATGTCGAACAATTTATTTATTTATTTATTTATTTATTTATTTATTTAGCATTTGTTTTACCAGGATAGTCCAACTGGACAGCTAGTGCCCATTTTCAGTGGAGTCCTGGTGAGAAAAGCTCAAGGAAGTTACAATTGAAATACATAGGTTGTTAAAGATTAAATTTAAGTAGAATGCTGACATTTTAGGCAGGCATGACAGATGTATGCAATAATAGTCACTGCATAACAGCGTCAGAATATTAATATGTAAAAGGCAGAAACAATTAAAATGCAAACAGTCATATGCAATATAATCTCATAGCTCAATCAGCAGATCACAAAACTTACAGTATTTGTACAATATATGAACATAAGGTAGTCAGAGTATGTACATATTCACAAAGTTATACATTGCACCTAGGTGTTTCAAAAGATAGTGAGAGTAAGTAAGTATCAGAGGTCTCAGGGGGTGTCCTCCTACCAAGGGGTAGCAATTCGGGGGGTCATTGCAGTTGCAAAGAGAGCTAGCATAAAGGTGTGATTTAAGGAGGTCTTTGAATGTGGTTTTGCGATTTTGTAACCTGAGGTCAGGAGGGAGGGTATTCCATGCTTTTGTGACCTCGTGGGAGAAAGGGGCTTCTCCAGAGCTATTCTTACATGGATTGTCTTCAATCAGGGCTTTGTTACTGGATCGTAGTTCCCTGTTGGAGTTGTAGAAATTTAAAATGCCAGATAGTGAGGGGTTCTCTCAGGCTGATAAAGAATTTGATGAGCTATGTTGAGTTGGTGGTAGCTTAGTAAGTTTGGAAATTCTAACCAGTGCTCAGTGGTGGGAGTATGATTTAACATTGGCTGCAAACCTAGCTATCTTGTTGTAGGAAGTGAAGAGTTTGTTCAGGTTGGTTTTATTAATGTTAGTTAGAACTGAGGAGGCATACAGTAATGTTGATAATAGGTGAGTTCTGGCTATGGTAGTTCTAGACTTGGAGGTTAAGAACTGTTTGCTACGACAGAGGAATCCTAGCTTTTTGTGGACTTTAAAGATAGTTTGGGATATGTGCCTATTGTATTTAAGTTGTTGGTCGATAGTAACACCTAATAGCTTGGCCTCTAGTACTGGGGTGATGAGTGTATTGTTGGCTGAGAGAATTGAGAAGGGGGGGTCATTGGGCTTAGTTGGGTAGAATAATATTAACTGTGTTTTTTGGGGGTTTAGTATAAGTTGGTGATGGTTTAGCCAGTTCTCTAGTTCAGTGAAGGATTCTTGGGCTTTACTTTGTAGAAGATGGATATTGGGGACTGAGCAGATTAGGGTTGTATCATCCATATATTGGACAATGTCTGCTTTAGTGGTTGCTAGGTGGAAGTCATTATGCTAACAAATATTCTTACATAAAACCTGACAGTCTATACATACTGGTGATATTGCGCTACATGTACCCCTTTGCATTTAAAAAAATATTCAAATACAATCCATGTAAATGTTATTTTACCCAAAAAATTAAAACTGATGTCATGGATGCCTAAATAATGGACCAGTTTCTCATGAATGAAAACTAACTATAAATGATGAAACAATGCAAATAATATCCATGATGTCTGTATAACGGAGCTTTTTTACCAGGGCCTCCACTGAAAAAGGGCCTGCTCAGTCAGACTTTCCTGGTAAACAAATACCAATAAATGAATAAACAAACTTGTTCCAATACATGCTGCTAAGGAAAGCAAAAGCACAACTAAAGTCCTGTACTGATGAGAATTTTACTATTCAGGGTAAGCGTGAGTCGCCCATGAGATTTAAACACAAAATATACATATTGTTCATGTACATTTGCAAATAACCAGAATCATCTCTGTCTCTGACAGAGAATGGCTACTGAAGATGAACTTGGACTGCTATTACTGTAAAAATATCGGTAGAACATCACAAAATGATACTATGGCCTGCAAGAGCCTACACAAAAGGTGGAGGCTATAATGGTGGCATTCAAACATCGGAGGTGGCAGAATTAATGCCATACTTTGGGATGCTGGACCTCTTCCCATAAATCTTTTGTGAAGCTCTTGATAACTCCACAGGAATGACAAAAAGAGAAATTGAAAAAGAGCTACAATAAGGCTTTTTGGGGTGTCAAAAGATGTGATAATAGATGTTTTGTCATTTGTAAGAGCAGTCATTCAGGCATAGGGTTCTGAGCGCTGACAACTTTAAAGCTGATAGCAGTGAGAAAGATCCCGAGGGGAAGTGGCCATGACACTCAGACCGAATATTCCAAATCAAAATAAAACAGTGATGATGAGGAGTATGCTGACATTTCCTAAATGGAGCAATACAATAAAAATAATCAGAAAACTAACTTAAATTAAGATTTTCGTGTTGCTAAAGGAAGCAAAAGTGTGACTAAAGTCATATACTGATGAGAATTTAGCTATTCAGGGTAAGTGTGAGTAAAAATGTAATGATTTTATATGTGCATGTGTGTGTGTGTGTGTGTGTGTGTGTGTGTGTGTGTGTGTGTGTGTGTGTGTGTGTGTGTGTGTGTGTGTATATATATAGGTTTACCGACATAATGTTGAATTTCATAATGTCTAATAGTCATTTGGTTGAAAAATAACATCTCAACCCAAAACATTGAATTATCAAAACGTCTACAATCATTTAATTGAAAAAGCAATGAGATCAGCCCTACTATTTTGCAGGGGGGCTACACCCCCTGCACCCCCCATGTGGGGGGCTGCGCCCACCCACACCACCCCTACTTAAATATATCAACTCCGAGATCACACTACAGTACAGAAATGGGCAAATTTGATACTTTCAACATTGTGTGTTTAGACAAATTTTATTTCAACATTTTGATCATCCAATATAGTGTGCTCAATCAATTCAGTTTTAACCATTTAGCATTCAACAGTATGTCAGTAAACCAGAGACACACATATATATATATATATATATATATATATATATATATATATATATATATATATATACACACACATATGTATGTATACTTATATGTTTATATAAATATATATTTGTATATAATGTATATATATATATATATATATATATATATATATATAGATATATATATATATATATATATGTGTGTGTGTGGGTGTATACATTGTATGTATGTGTATAAAGCAACACTTAACTTCAGGAAATATTAATACTAACTGTAGCATTAAATATGTCAGCTTTCTATCTCAAAGACTTCTATGCCTATAGAATGACCTTTCCCAGTTTATTAAGCACAGCCTGTTAGTTCATACTTTCAGGAAAGCATGCAATGACTCCCTGGGGTCCTGTAAATTCCAACAAAGGATCCAATTCACTTAGGTTCTGGACAACCAGTTGCCCTTGAGTTTGCTCACCAAACCTCTGGACCTATGAACCTTATATAGGTTCATAGTTTCATAGGTGCGTACTAGACTAATGGCTCTGGAGCCTTTGCAAGCCTAGCCAATAGGATTACCCTGGCATCGTGCCACCCGACATTAGTTCCGAGTGCCTCTGTCGAGTAGAGCCACTGGAGTGATCCCTGGGGTGAATTTTCTATTTCCCATCCACTCATCAAGATTTCTCTTGAAGAGGGCCAGTGAGGTGCTCTGTTAGACATGTATGGGAAGTCTGTTTCATAGCATGGGAAGTCTCTGGGTTATGAACCTGTCCCTCCAGCATGTTCTGTTGATTGTGGTAATGAGGATGAGGTCTCTGGAGTGTCTGGTGTGGTGGGATTGGGATTTCTTTAGATGTAGCATTTCTAACAGAGCTGGGTTAGACATGGCTTTGTAAATCAAGCAGACATTGCCTCTAAGTAGGTGATATGAGACAGAGAATAGTTGGAGTTTTTTGAGTCTGTCCATATAGGACAAGTGTTTAAGCCCTAGGATCCTCTTTGTGAGGTACTTTTGCAGCCTCTCCAGTTGTTGCAGGTGTCTAGTGAGGTACATGCCAAATGGGGCATTGTACTCAATGATTGCCTAATGAGGGAAGAGTAGAGGGAGACAATGACCTCTTTCTTCCTGGATGCAAAACCCTTACTAATGAGATGTGCCACATAGAAGGACTTTCTGACCACAGTAGCAATGTGGTATATCAGATACGTTTCATAACTGCACATAAGAATCATTACAGTTTTAAAACATTTGACAGATTCAGCATGGACCATACAATCTCTGTGCTCATAAGCACACCCAACTACAGGGATTACCAGAAATGGGTTCTTTACTTTTAATTTTTAGGCTCTGTTCCAAAAACCTACCAGTTTAAAATACTTATAGCAACAAGATGACTTCCCACAAACATATAATCCATGGAAGCTAAATCATATTATGGAACTAATTCTAAAAAGCCTATCAGTATTATTGAGTTATTCCATTGGTTTGCTGCTTTATAAATAATTTTTTAATTGGAGTTAAGTGTTTAATTAATCTAGTATTTAAACTGGTGCAATTCACTGTGTCCTTGTCTGATGAAGTCATATGTTTGACGAAAACGTTTGGAAACTGTGTGTCGTTAATAAACTACAAGTTGTGGATTTGAGCATTGGAGCCTTATTGTAAGCTGCTTGTGCGATATTGTCACTAATTTCTTCAGGTGGAGTTTGCCTTGGACTGTCTTTTTATTTTTGTTGGTTTTGGTACTTGACTTTTGCGTTGTTGGTTGGTGCTTTATAAATAAGCATTAACACTGGAATAACTCACAGTGAAATAAGCCTTCTGAAATCTGAGGGTATATGTTTCAGTTCATTATTTTTCCAACAGAAATTATTTTTGGAGTTGAAGGAATTATGTTTTCTTTCAGAATAGTCCGCCATTTTTCTCATCACTTATCCTGAAATATATGCTATTTACACAGGTGATATGTTCTGAAATTATTTTTTCATTTATTGTGAAAAAAAAATTTTGGAAACTTTTTATAGAAGTCAATCAAATAATAAAAAATCTAATTAAATAAGTCTTTCACTGTGACAAGTAGTTTAGAAAAATCATTAAAAGTATGAATGAAATGCTGTTTTTGTGATTCTGACCGTCCAGTTTACCATTTCAACACATTAGAAGGTGGTCTGCATTGTTTTAGTTGAAAGTGTGTCCTTGATGACATCACACTAGCCTTAGCTTCTTTCTAATGTTACATTTTCATTCAGGGGGATAAAACTACCTTCCCTGATATTTAAGTTCCAGGCCACAAAGAAAACTTTTCTGACTGTGTTTAGGTATTTTTATACCTGCAAAGGCAAATAAATAATGGTCTTGTACACTATATGTGGGATATCACAAGTCTTTCAATGAGCAACTCTAAATATCATGACTATATTTTAATGACAGAGAACCAACATCGCAATGTTTTATTTTCACATCAGAGCTCGCTAGTCATGGACAACGGCTGCATTCTTCAGGGATGATATGATACTAGACCAGGATGTTTTGGAATGAGGAACACAGGTTTATCTAGCAAGAATATCTGAAAATTATAGTATTGTCAAATCCATTCATTCCTTTATTTGTTCATTCTTTCTTTTTTTCTTTCTATCTTTCTTTCTTTCTTTCTACAATTACTCTCTTTATCCATTTCAGGGTCATGAAGGAGCCAGAACCTTTCTTGAGAGTCAGTGGGTAAAAAGTTGATGAGAAACTAATCCCATATAGGATGGCAAATTTTTGCAGGATGCACACACATAAACAATAATTAGCATGTAGCACACATTTCTACAAGCAATATAGAGGATCAGTAGATTAAATGGCATGTCTTTAATACATAAGAGTAAACTGTAGCAACTGAAAAAACCCATACTGACAGAGGAATCCATGCAAACTCCACACAAAGAGCAAGCCAGCTGAGAAGTGAAAGGAAAAAGAAAAAACAACAGCTTTGAGGCAACAGTGCAAACTGCAACTGCTACACCACTAACAATATCATCCTGTCTGAATGCAACTTTTTATTAACATGTATACTGCCTGAGCTGGTTCTGATATGGAAATGTATCACCAATCAATGAAAAAATACTGCATGGAATCTTTACTTGATAATGCTTCAGAGTTTCTCTATGTTTTTAAAATAAGGGTTAAATATGCACAGTAAATAATTATTTCCTGATAGTCATAAGTTAAAAGAAGACAACTCTTGACTGATACTTTAAAGTTTGCTTCATTCAATTCATTACGTCTCTTGAAGAGCAAAGTACATTGGTTACGTTATCCCGATTTTCTTTTATATATGCACAGAAGTTGAAATAATCACATTCCTGCCAAAACAGCTTAGCATATCAGAAAAATGTATTCATTGGCAAATGTTTCATGATAAGGGTTCTTTGTCATGGAAACAGACTGATAATGTACAGTAAACTAAATCAAAATGAGAGGAAAACAATTGTGTCAAGAGATAGACCTGAAACTGTTCAAATATATTCCAGATGTTTTTCTAAGAAAATATATGATTCTATGTTCCACTTAGAGAAAGTACATTATCACTAAAACAGCAAAGAAAATCAAATCTAACACCACGAACACACATCCTTTAAGAAATAATTCTTACACTGATTTTCACTTGCTGCAGAGCAGCCATAATAAAGACATGCCAGCTTTCAGTGTGACTTTGTAGTTTAACAGAATATTTCAGCTGTAGCAGGACAGAGTTGATGTATGCATTATAGGGTCACATGTTAGTACTAGATTAACTACCCTTGCTAGCCATTTTAAGTCTAGCTAATTTTCCTTTCAAATGTGAGAATCAAACCCTGTACTTTGTGTCTTTGAGGTAAACATGTTAACTATTATGCCAACCCCTAACTCTGTGGCGTAGTCTCCCATTGTCAGTTCCCAAAGTTATGTGTCAGCATTTAATTTGGTGAATATTTCCATCCTGCTCTGAAGATCAGTGTATTTTTTTTCATGTATGCTTTTCACCTTCATGTCTGTTGACCATCAAACCCTACTGCCATAGATCTAGAACCCATATGTTCTCAGTGCAGGGAGCCAACCAACACCGTGAGAAATACAAATGGAGGGGGGGGTCATGTTCCAGACAACCATGGAGGAGTTTTTGCCCCTGCCGCTGCCTAATCATCCACATGCTGCAGGGGATACCCTTAATTCTGGCATCCAAAGGTCTAGCTTCATCCTCCTAGACTGGGTTTGTATGTGTTTTAGGATGGAGTGTAATTTCCCCAGACCAAAAAGTACATGGGACCCCATCTCACTAAGCAGCTGCTATCATGAAGGACACAGGCCACAGGGTTATATCTTTTATGTTCCTGATTCCACTGTAGGTGGCTAGCATGATCAGCACATCAACAATGGGGTAATTGTGCCCTGCTAGTATGTATGTATGTATGCTTTCCCACACAGATTTTCTATGAATTGTCAATGATCTTTTTTCGCTTCACCTTGTATTGAAAATTAAGAATGAAACATGAGACAAAAAACCTAAAAAACATAAAAGAATCTTTTTGTGCAGGGAGTGTTCCCTACACCCCCTAATGTGAGGAGCAAGCCCCCACCCCCCAAATTAAATATACTAATTCCACAGTTGAAGCATAATGAAAACAAGAGAAACCCATCAGAAAAGTGATTACTGCCAGCTTGCCCAATTCAATGCATTGTAGTGAAAACGACTGCAACATTACATTCTCACAGAAAAGCTATTCCATCACGAGTGTGGCAATCACCAGTAACTACTATGTCCCAGACTCATGTCTGTGAAAGTGGCCAGTACTGGAATAGGATTACCAAACTTATGTACCCTCATCAACAGCTACTAGAGAGTTGCACAGGAGCAATCAGCTAACCAGAAACTAACTTGATGTCTACCCTGGATACCAGAGAGTGGGGTTGAATGTTTAATATTTTGATGCATATTTTCAGTAAATGTTTGATGGAACCCTGCTTTATTAATGTTTTAAATAAAGTAATAAGTTTCCATCATGGAAGGTGAATTCATGTAGCAGCTATAATACTAGGGCATATTATTTGTAGAGCTATCCTTCAGGATGGAATTGACAGTGGCAGTGATACAGTATTACAGATCAATAAACAATAGTTTTTGAAAGGAAGCAGGAAACTGTTAAATTTCAGCTCATGAAATGATTAATCTCACTGAAGCATGCCACCTTCCCACTGGTAGTGTGCCCATGGTGTTGCTGTATGTAGGCAATGAGGGGAGGAGGGATGAAACCCCATAGTATGAGTCCTACAGGTAAACATCACATCTTCAAAAAATGGTAGCAGTCTACTCAGATTCAGCGGGGCACTTCAGTAAGCTTGCTTTTCTGTCAGCAATAACAAACCTTATGGTGATATAGTCAGGTTCAAGAAACAACTTTTGCAACTTAAAATTTTATTGTCTGTTCTTAAAGTCCAAAATGTCTATATATATGTGTGTGTGTGTATTCTGCGTTGTATATTAATTGCTAGAAATTGCAGTATACATGAAACACACATATACTGACTTTAAGATGATGTGTGGAGTCATGCTTTTATGTGTGCATGTAGTGTGGTGTGTGTGTGTGTGTGTGTGTGTGTGTGTGTGTGTGTGTGTGTGTGTGTGTGTGTGTGTGTGTGTGTGTGTGTGTGTGCATGTGCTTGTGTGTGTGTGTCCATATGTTTATCTGCAGGCATTTGTGTGTTCATTTCCTTGTGTTACAAGATTTAAAATATGTTCAGGAACGGGCTCAGCATACTTGCACATATCATGATATTAAGTTATGCACATCCTCAGTTTCTTGTTTGCATAACTTATGAAATATTAAATATTTTAAATCGTTTTTGAAAAGTAATCAAAGCAGTGAAGCTAGACACGCTGACATGGATCACTGTTTACTGTGTTTAAGACTTTACAGGTGCATTGAGGCACACCAGGTATACAGGGACATTGTTAGCATGGCAAACTGTTGGATTTCAGTTGTGTTGGTGTTGTATTTTGCATATTTTCACTGCTGTTAGAGTATACTGGTCCAGAGTCCAAAAGATGTAGAGCTGCACTGGGAAGGTACCACTCTTCCAGCACCAGAAGAACCCTCCTGCCATACAAAGGAGAGAAAAGCCAGTGCACCAGTGTTGCAGAGTCTGCACAACTCCCTGAAAACTAGTGGTATGAAGTAATAATGCTAGACTGGTGGTATGAAGTAGTAATGCTACACAGCTGATGTGAAGTAATAATGCAACATTGGGGGGGGGGTTGAAGTAATAATGCTACACTGGTGGTGGTGTGAACTAATAATCTACACTACTGCTGTGAAGTAATAATGCTACATTGGTGGTGTGAAGTAATAATTCTACAGAGCTGGTGAGAAGTAATAATGCTACACAGGTGGTGTGAAGTAATAATGCTACAGCTGCTGTGAACTAATAATGCTACATAGGTGGTGTGAAGTAATAATACTGTAAGAAGTGTGAAGTAATAATGCTACACTGGTGGTGTGAAGTAATAATGCTACAGTGGTGGTGATGTGAAGTAATGCTACACTGCTGGTGATGTGAAATAATGCTACAGAGCTGGTGTGACGTAATAATGCTATAGCTGCTGTGAACTAATAATGCAACATAGGTGATGTGAAATAATAATACTGTAAGTGGTGTGAATTAATAATGCTACACTAGTAGTATGAATTGTAAGTTGTCTCCATTTTACTACTAAGACATCTCCAACCATAATATATTTAAACAGCCTGAACTATGTTTTCTTAGTACAGTCTGTGACCTTCCTTTCGTTTATAATGAGAGAATGCATGCATGACAACATTTTCTCTGGCTATGTATGCATTCTCAAGACTGACATACTGGTGGTGGTATTGTGCTGGACAGCTGTGTTGACAAGCAGGTTCACTGGTACTGAGCTTGTACCTTGGCAGGCCAAATTCCTTCAGCAACAAAGCTTACATGCATGTCAGGCTGTGGTGATGGTCAGTTTTGAGAGGATTTGGGGATCATACAGTTGGTACAGGTGTTGTCAGAAAATGCAAAAAAAGCAGGTAGTGAGGTCCATTACTATAGACTGTTACTAAGTTTCCTTATTTCCTCTTTGTATAGTAGTTATAATGTACATTGTGCCACTAGTGATGTGACTTGTAGAGGATGACTTACTTTGCACATTAGTATAATGCCATTTCTGGGGGAGGGAGTGTAATTTAGAATTAGGATAGCACTGATGGATAGCAGAGCCTCTCTTTTACTCTACTCTCATCCTTTAAGAATCTGACCCTTGTTCTGAGACAATTTTTAAAATTTATTGTAATACAGTTAGTTCATTTTTGCTGATGCATTTATAATTCACGTGTGTTTTATAGGTAATGTATTCTTAGCCATTTAGACAGTTAATATCAGGTCCTTTTTTGCCAGTAACACTGTTTTTCAGTTAACTATTAAGGTCGATGTTTTATTTTATTGCTTTTATTTTTAAGTTTTCATTCTACTAAGAATACATTTATTTTTTGTGGAGTTAATTTAGGTGGGTAGTGTTATTTGGAGCCAACTGTATATGTTTATTGTATGTGTAAAGTTACTATTTTTTACAGTAAAGTGAATGTGTAACTTGTTTTCTGTTTTACATTTTATTTTGTTTTCATTTCTTTTATTTAAAAAGAAATGGGGCATTGGGCATGAGGAATTCTTTTCAGTAAGCTATGCTATTTTGGGTTCATCTGTTTGATTGTACAGAGAAATTGCATCCCCCTGCTCATTTTTGTATCAGAGCACAAGGAAACTGTTAGTTTGATTAGAAAAGTTTTGTTTACAAAGACCGTGGCCCAGATCAAATAGCACAGCAGAAGTGCCTGCAGCAGCTTGGACTTGAACCTAAGCCCAGTGGATCATTGGCTTAGACTGCGGTATCACTAAACCACTGAAGCAGCTGAGAGGTGACCTTGGTGCTGAATCATCATCTCTCCCTCATACAGATGTGTTACAGCCAGATGAATGATAACAAATGAAGTCCATCAACACATGTCATTTTACTGCATATGAAGGAGTACATTCCTCCACCCACAGAGGAAGCCCCCACAGTTCAAGCAGAAATTTGTTTTGAAATCTGTTTTGACTGGCTCAGCAGGGGAGCACAGTTGTACTTGAATTAGCCTGAGTTAAAAACATCTATTTTCTTCTTTCACAAATTTTCTGAGGACAGCATGCTTTTGTCAGCATCCTTAAGAAATAATGTATTATTTCTCTAATGCATGTAGATCATATAAATGATATGCCATCGACCCATTTCCATCTTTTATGGGAAATCTTTTAATGTTAGGAGGATGTTTACAAGGAAATGAGTACTGTTTTAACATTTATTCATAAAATGACGATTGACAAATCAGTCATGGAAAGCTTATGAAGGCAACAGTAGAATTACATTTCAAATATCTGAATATTGTTGGTCTGTTTTTTCATTAGGACAACTATATTCTAATGGTAGTTCTGAATAGTAAGCTATTACATAATGATTCAGTTTAGTTTATCTGGACAGCTGATTATTCTCTGGTCAAGCAGAGGGGTTCTCAGAGATGAGATTAAATCTTTTTGGATCAAACGTGTTGAATTAAGATTAGTAAAGCAATCAGAAGACAGAGCAGTATTAGGATTAAACATTCTCAAATGTGTCTGTATGATGCAAGACGTTTTTGTGAAGAGGTCAAAAAAGGCACTAGTAGGGAAGGAAAAATCACACTAGGAATGTGCATTTTCAGTTAAATTTTATTCACACAGCATGGTTGTATTTTAAAGTAGCAACTGGAAGCAAAACATTTATTTGAGGTGTAAATGCAGCTATAGTAGCATGTGATAATTACCATAAAATTTATTTTCAGTAAATGCAGTTCAACTTTTTTCATTTTAGGGTACTCATTGGTTCCCCTCTCTCTGGCCAGCCTCGTGAACGACCAGGTGATGTTTACAGGTGTCCAGTTGGAAGAGGCAAACAGTCTGCTTGTGAGAAGATGAAACTGAATGGTCTGTATCACTTTAATATTTAATGTAACATGCAATAGAGTTAATTCATGCCAATTCAATTATACTTAATAAACACTAAAACTAAATTTTCACATGCAATATGCACTTAATATTTTATGACCATGTGATTAGGTGGCCCGTGCTGTGCCATTCAGGTGTGATGGACCTTTTATAGCTATGACAGTAAGATAAGAATGTAGCCAAGCCAAGCCAAGCCAAGGTGAATGTGTCTACAACCCTGATTTTTGTGCACAAAACCAAAAGATACAATGTAGTAAACAAAGTGTATGACCAGTTTAAGACTTATGTGAAGGTACTCAGTTGCTAATCCAGAAACTGTGATAACAAAGCATATATAAAACATCAGTTGTGCCCTGCTATATCTGTGAGTACATCAAACTTGACAGAAGTCTTTGGCTACATTGCTGTCTGGTTTTGTGAAGGCTTCCAGATTTCTTATATTATTAGAGGTTTACCCAAATGTCATGTATAGAAATGCACTGCAGTGAATGTAGAACTAAGGTGAGGTAAGTGATATGACTTGTGTTGATCACAAATAACTTGCAACAGGGGACTTTTAATATCACTTCCTAATGAGGTAAACCCACTAGGTGCAATGGTGTTTTAGAAGGGCAATATAGGAGCAACATTTGATTAAGTGCCTCAGCTAGAATAACACACTATACAAGTGGGGATTAAGGGAACCAAATTATTTTTATTTCAGTTTAATAACCAAACAAGTAGGCAGGTCATTTTACCTTCTCAGCCATGACCTGCACCCACTGGACAACAAACATCATAATAAATAACAGAGAGAATAATAAGTAGAGAAGTATTATAATCACATTAAACAATTACATTTACAAATTATATAGGATATGTAGTGAGAGTAGGGACCAGGTTGAGGAGACCCTGGAGAGGTGGAGATATGCTCTAGAGAGGAGAGGAATGAAGGTCAGCAGGGCTAAAACAGAATATATGTGTGTAAATGTGAGGGAGGGTAGAGGAATGGTGAGGATGCAGGGAGTAGAGTTGTTAAAGGTGGATGAGATTAAGTGCTTGGGATCAACAGTTCAGAGTAATGGTGAGTGTGGAAGAGATGTGAAGAAGAAGAGAGTACAGGCAGGGTGGAGTGGGTGGAGAAGAGTGTCAGGCGTGATTTGTGACAGACGGGTACCAGTAAGAGTGAAAGGGAAGGTCTACAAGAGGGTAATGAGACCAACTATGTTATATGGGTTGGAGATGGTGGCATTGGCAAAAAGGCAGGAGTCAGAGCTGTATGTGGCGGAGTTAAAGATGTTAAGATTTGCACTTTGTGTGACTAGGATGGACAGGATTAGGAATAAGTATATTAGAGGGTCAGCTCAGGTTGGACAGTTTGGAGACAAAGCAAGAGAGGCGAGATTGTGTTGGTTTGGACATGTGCTGAGGAGGGATGCTGGGTATATTGGGAAAAGGATGTTAAGGATGGAGCTGCCAGGTAAGAGGAAAAGAGGAAGGCCTAAGATAAGTTTTATGGATGTGGTGAGAGAGGACATGCAGGCGGTTGGTGTGAAAGAGCATGATGCAGAGGACAGGAAGAAATGGAAACAGAAGATCCGCTGTGGTGACCCCTAACGGGAACAGCCGAAAGAAGAAGATGATGATGATGCAATGAAAATTTTCAGCTAATAACTATAGGAAGAATTTGTTGGCATGCTTTTGCCTTAATTCTCTGTATTATACAGCCAGGTGAATGCTATTTTTATTACAGATTTATTTTTCCATACCTTCACAACCCTTCCAATAGTGTTAGCATACCCTTGCCATTTTCTCAAAATGTTTATGTATTGCCAGTAATGTTCAGACCACAAACTGAAGGCAAGAAAACTAATGGAGGTGGTGTATCAATATTCATCAAGGATAAATACACCTCCAGATTGGTCAAACAGTATGATGCCCTAGAGATACCTGAGGTGCAAATAATTGTTGGTAGAACACCTATTCAAGTCATTGCCAGCTATAGAACCCTCTCCATGAATCAGGACAGCCACTCTCCCTATTTGGATCAACTTGAGTCTATCAAGATACATTCTAACACCATAGTTTTGGGTGACTTTTACTACCTTGGCATTGACTGGGTGAATTACTCATGCTCAAACTCACCTGCCCAAAGGTTCCTAGACTTTGTCAACACCAATGTCATGAACCAGCTCGTTGACATCTCCACCAGGGGTGCCAATATCTCGGACCTGGTGCTTACAAATATGGGAGACCACTGTAGCTCCTCCACTGTGAGTTCATCCCTGGTGAGATCTGACCACAAATCAGTCTCATTTGAGGTAACTATCACACCTGACCCTCTACTAGCAGCAGCTAGACTAAATAACTTCCCCAAACAGATTATAACCTCTTACGGGATGGTATTAATAGCTTAATTGCACCTCTCCCTTCTAACAGAACCAGTAACTATGCTGAGCTCCACACAAATGCCCTGTACAAGCACCCATATAACTCTATTGACTCAGCAGTACCTGTTAGGACCAAAACAAGCTCTTCAAGGAAAAGCAAACCTGCCCAGTGGACAACCACCATTAACAGCCTTTACAATAAAAGGAAGAAACTGCCGTCCAACAGTAAGAAGGAGCAGGCTCTAAAATGGAGACACTCCCTCCTCAGCTTAAATAAGCAAATAAGACTTCTTGTGAAGTCCTCCAAGGCAAACTACAAATTCAAGTTAGCTTCCACAGCCAAGAACAACCATAAGGCATTCTTTAGTTACATCCGTAATCTAAAAGGTAAAGCTCAGATCGGTGCCAAACTGGTAGTTAATGGTAACACATACACTGAGCTAGTGGACATAGCTAACCTGCTAACCAACAGGTTCAGTGAAAACTTCACTTCCTGTCCCCACCACATGTACATCATGACATCCCTACCAACTGTCCCCTACCTTGTATCTCTAAAGAGCAGGTCATACATGCTCTGTCTAAGAACAAAAACACAGCATCAATGGGACCTGATAACATCCCAGGCTGCATCTTACATGGGATCAAACAAGAATTAGCATCACCTACTACTTTTTTCAGTCACAGTCTAAGCACTGGTTTCATCCCAGCTGAATGGAAAACAGCTACCATTACCCCCTGCACAATGATGGTGCTTTTACTGACCCCGGGAACTACAGACCTGTTAGCCTGACTAGACCTATCTGCAAGACCATGGAGAGAATCATCATGGACCTTATCAACAAAGATATAACTAATCTCCAAATACTAGATCTTATCCAGTTTGGATTTGTCAATGGGAGATCATGCTTGTTAAACCTGGTGGACTTCTTTGAGACAGTTGCAAGGGCCCTGGACAAGGGGATATCAGTGCATACAGCCTACCTAGACCTGGCCAAGGCATTTGACACTATCCCTTATTCAAGCATCATTGACAAATTCTTCCAGCTAGACATCAGCCCTTGTATCTTAAGGCGGGTTGTAAACTGGCTCTCTGATAGAACCCATACAATCAAGATAGGGGAATCAACCTCCAACGGCAGACCTGTAAACACTGGTTTTCTACAGAGATTGGTCCTGGGACCTCTACATGGTGTTCCACAGGGATTGGTCCTGGGACCTCTACTGTTTAGATTCTATTTCTCTGAAGTGCAAGCTAAAACCATGGGACTGTGGCTGACAAAGTTTGCTGATGACTGCAAACTGGGTGCATTCATAGAATCTCCAAATAATGTCAAAATCCTTCAAGAAGGTCTTACACAAGCAAATGATTGGTGCAAAAGTCATGGCCTCAAACTCAATGCAAACAAAATCTATTATCATCCCGTTCAGCAAGAGCGATGTTTCTGCAAATTACCACATCAATGGCAATACCCAATTATGCACTTGACGGTGAGAGATCTGGGCACTCAGGTTCACAGCAACTTGGCCTTTGATCACAATGCCTCCAGAGTGGTGAGAATGGCATTCTATATGGCTCACCTCATAAGTAAGGGCATTGCCTCGAGGATAAAGTGAAGTCATCACCTCCCTGTACTCTTCACTCATTAGGCCAATAACTGAGTACAACGCCTCCTTTGGCATGTACCTTTCAAAGCACTTGCAGCAATTAGAGAGTCCACAAAGGTTCCTCATAAAGAAAATTCAAGGTCTTCAGCAGCTATCCTATGTGGATCAGCTGAAATCACTGTCACTTTATTTTGTTTCATACAGACTACTCAGAGGTGATCTCTGTCTTGCATAGAAGGTGATCTCTGACCCCACTTTACTGGAAATCCTGCACATCCGCAAGTCAAATGGCACATGGATTACTCACTCTAAAGACCTAAACCTGGTATGTGACATCAATAAAACCTGCTGGAGGGACAGATTTGTCTCCCAGAGGTTACCACACCTTTGGAATAGACTCCTACTTCACATCAAACAGAGCACCTCAGTGGCCCTCTTCAAATACAGTCTGGATGATTGGATGGGTAACCGTAAATTCACCCCAGGGGTTCCACCTATGTCCCTCTTGGACAGGGGCAATAGGTGCTGATCATGGTGACAAGGGTAAAATTTGGCTAGGCTTGTAAGGGCCCTCAGGCCATTAGCCTAGCAATTTCCTATGATCCTATGAATAATAGGCTATGAAGAAAGCAAAATACACTTCTGGCAGGATCAGTCATATGCATTCATTCATTCTCTAATTACCTGCTTAATCCAATTTAGTGTTGTGAATGAACAGTGCTGTCGGTGGCTTCAAGGCCGAGAAACTAATCCCAGATGTGGCACTACCTCATTGAAAGTTGTATACACACACACACACACACACACACACACACACACACACACACACACACACACACACACACATACGCACTCTTTTAGTCAGAATATCTTTAAGATGTTAAGGGGAGGGCCAGTGCATCTACTGAATGCCTGCATGCACACCAACTTCGTGATCCTGCCTTTAATTCACATCAACACAAAATGCTTCATATTTTAATGGATATTGTTCATAACCATAAGATTATTTTTAATAATTCAATGATATAGGAAAAAAGTCTAAACAGAAACTCTACTGGTCTCCAGTCAGAATTTACCATTATAAAACATGACCCGAATGTAGCTTTAAACGTTTACAGCAAATGGCACTGGTAAAATTGGAACAACTGCTAAATTCTTAAATATATTTGTGTGTGTACATATATATATTATATATCTATACATATATAGATATAAATATATAGGTATGTAGATATAGGTATATACATGTGTGTGTGTGTGTGTGTGTGTGTGTGTGTGTGTGTGTGTATATATATATATATATATATATATATATATATATATATATATATATATATGTATATATGGATCTACTACTTTTGAACGGCAGCACATTTGATCGAAAACCAGTATTCATGGCAATTAACAGGGATTTGTCCCCCTCCCCAAAGTCGTGCGACCATGGAGTTGATATATAAAGGTGGGGGGGTGTGGGTGGCATATACATTTTCTTTAATTTTCTTCTTTTAAAGGAAATTAGGTGGGGGGCTTTGCCCCCACACCCCCCAATGTGGGGGGCTGTGCCTCTCACACCCCTCCTACCTTTATATATCAACTCCAGGGTCACACGGCTTTGGAGAGGGGGACAAATCCCTGTTAATTACCGTTATACTGGTTTTCGATCAAATGTGCTGTCGAACAAATGAGTTTTGTGTCTTGGAATGAAGGTTATATGTGTAGCAGTGGCACATAATGATTTAATCTCAACTTTGTAATGCAATGTGGTGTTAAACAGGTGAATTAATAATAAGTAAATCTATCTCCATTGTTCACCCAAAAAGACAGAAGTATTAACATACAAGAATAAATGATACTAAAAATGGAGGGTTTAGTTATAGATTCAGATTCAAATTCAAGTTTATTAAAGTACCTAAGATCAAGGAAATGTCATTATAAATAACAGTAAAACAAAATAAGAATTAAAAGCAAGCCAAATAATGCTGATTAATCTGTAAGTTAAAAGTGAGGATAGATATATTTTGAAGCCTATTTAAAACCACCAACAGCTTCATTCAAGCTGACTGCTGATACCAATGTCACAGACATTAAGGAAAGTAAAATAGGTGCAAAGTTTCCTAAGTGACAAGACGCTTGATGAAGTGAAAATGGAATGATGAGTAAAGTTGATAGTGATGTACTGGCCCGCAGTATTTAATCTGGAGTTTTTGTTATTTAGCATGCACAAACATTATAGAACAACTGGATCATAGCATTTTCATATTCACTAATAATATAAAAATGTGTATGTAGTATGTTTAACACACAGGGTGCAGGTGGGCTTAAGAACTGTAGATTTGACAAAGTTAAAACAGTGAATAAAAACATGGAACTAAAAAAATGCTAAAGGTATTTCTCAACTTACAAATCATAGCAAAAAAAAAATGAGAACCCTAAAAGAAAATATGATTGTTGAGGAGAAACCCTATAATGGGGAGAACAGAAAATGGCAGTGACCACTTCAGCTGTATACCATGTGTGATAAAAAACTGATGTGGTTGAATGTGATAAGAAGCTTGAAATAGGTGAAATTTGTCTTGTGACATGCTTCTGAACTGATGTTGAAGACATTTAAGAGACTTTCAAGTACGAAACTTCACAATATTGAATTTCTACATGTTTGTCAGTGCACCATGATAATGTCACAGGTGCTAGAAAGGTGAAACAGAATGCAAAATATTAGGTGGCCAAATAGAAAATCTAAATCATCAGTTGGCTGCATTGATGAATAAGTCACAACCAACACTGATTATAGTGTTCATAGGACCAGAAGGATCTGTCATTGGAAACCGAAAAAAAGTGCGCAGATTGCCACTGACTATATGAGAGAAGTTATATATAGTAAGCCTGGAGTAATTTTGGTTCAGTGTCTAACGACTTGTGTGAAAGAGTATGTGTTATGACACCTGTAGCTACCATGGAGAAAATTTACTACAATTGTTTAGATCATTCTTGCAGTCATATTTATTCAGATACAGTAATCGACATAGACTGCATTTCAAGGATATATTATGGAGTGCAAGAGATGTAAACTGAAATATGGCTTGACCTTCCCAAGAGTGTTGAATGTATTTTCTATGAAAATAACACTGACTTTTGTTAATGCTGAGGAAGTGATGGCTAAATTAAGAGTAGCCAGTATATTCATTTTATGAAGTAATAGAAACTCAGTATACAGGAAATGAAAATCCGGGTTATTCTACAAGGTAAAGGGAGTGTAAATGAAATGAAAGGAGCAGTGGATGTCACACAGAAAAGGAAGACTGGTTTTATGCAATGCAGCAATGAAATGAAGATACAATATATTACTTGTCTCTGACTGTGAACTATTATGAACATAAATTTACTTAAATGTTGATATTTAAAACATGTTCTAAAAGATTGACTTTTAGTTGAGATGTGAGTAATTTATATTAAGATATGAGCTAAAGTTCCCATTATAGAGGTAAGAAAAGGAGCAGTCTAGATTTCCTGGAACCAAAGTGAGCAGTAATTATCAACAGGCTCCATCCATGTTCCCTTGTTCATATTTGTAATATCTTCAGTAAGTGATGTGAGTGTCTTTGGATACTTGACAACTGCTTTGGCAGCTTATAAATTAGAACAGAAAAGGTGAACATTGCTTGGTATTAATGACTAAATCGACTGATACTGAATAAAAAGAGGCTGCAGAAGGGATATCCCCATTTTCTTTTGAGCTGGGCCTATGGAAATAGCCATGGAGATTTACAATTGCTGAAAATACAAGAGCATACATTTTTATGTTGTGGTAACTTTTGGGAACAAATTCAGGTCTCATGTTATAAAACAGTTAATCTGATGCAGCATTTCAGTAGAATATGGAAAATACTAATTAGTGATTTTGAATACTGAGAGCTTTATTATCTTTCAATTACTTATCTAACTCAGTTATAATTTGAATGTTCTTAACTGGGAGTTTAGTAATAAGAAGTTACTGCTGTAATATCCGCAGCATGAATATTACCTGGGTAATGCTGAAATTATTTAATTTGAGCCACATATTAAGTTTACTTAGTATAATGTAACTGAGCAGTCTCCTGAGTGAGAAGATGGTGAAGCTCATTTAAATGTTATTTTCAATCTACTAAGTTAGCAGGATGTATTATGCATGCAGTATAAATGTCTTATATATATATAACCAAAAAACAAGGTGGAAAGCACAGCAATGTACACCAATAACCAACCAAATACTATGTTAAAGTAAGTCCAAACACTTGGAAATAAAGAACAACCCTTTAAGGAAATCACATTGCCTAAAACACATGTCAGATCTTACAAGTCTAGGGTAGCCAAACATATAGACATAGAAGTGTTGTGGTAGTCATGGTGGTGGTGGTGATGGGGGATGGGGTTAATAGGCAAAAGACGTGCGGAGAGTTGCATTACTTCTATCCTACACCTCTGATGTTCAACTACAATAAGGAAGGGGACACAGAGACATTTATTGTATGCTACAGTGTTACATTATTAGATTGTTAACATTGTAACATTGTGTACCATAATTGTGTGGTGCCGCAACTAATCCCAATGTTGTAACTTGGAAAAATGCTAGCTTGGAATAGAGGAATGCTTCTGGGCTGTACATGACCTACAAATAGAACGTTTTCCAGATAACATACTCTGATACAGGCATAACCTTTGAGAAATTACATTTTATATGCAAAATCATTGGTCATTTTAAATAACAACTTACTCCAAACAATCCATATATGAAATAATCATAATATAATATCCTAATCATTAATTAAACTATTCTTTGCTGTGCTGCCTTCTAATACCTATAACTAAACATAGCATCTGTAGTCAAAATAGCAGATAGGCCCAAACTGTGTGTGTGTGTGTGTGTGTGTGTGTGTGTGTGTGTGTGCGTGCGTGCGTGCGTGTGTGTGTGTGTGTGTGTGTGTGTGTGTGTGTGTGTGTGTCTCTCTCTCTCTCTCTCTCTCTCTCTCTCTCTTTCTCTCTCCCTACAATATAAGCAAAGTTAAAACTAATAATCCATTATATTTTTTTACTCCCAGGCCCTTCTGGTGTTCATGATTTTTTTCAAGTTCTGCAGAGATTGTAGTATACTTTTATCATGGCAATTTACTCTGAAAAGACTTGGTCCTTTGGGAAATCTGACAAAAATAGACATTTGCAAAGTTATCCTCTTGTTAGAAGTATGTATTGTCCCCTAATTAAATTCAGATATATTCAGTTTTCAAGATGATTGCAAGTATGCATGGAAATAATTGAAGAAATCATTTAGTTTTTCATATTACAGACTTCAAAAAAATCATGAACCTTGAAATGAATGCCAGCCTTTAGTAACAATTTTTAATACAGTTAAACCTGCTCACTAACAGTTATCTGTAATCGGTCTGTACAGAAATCTATCATAGCACAGTGTTGTTTTAGTCCTTCTAAATTGTACCTATACTTGCCAATCAAAACTAAGTATTAAATATATAGTCAGAATCAAATATTCTTGAAGGACCATTAACTCTGTTTGGCTAATGAATGCCAGATGTAGGACACAAAATCCATCTTTCTCATCTTCAACCATATAGAATTGGCAGTATGAGTATCTACCAACATTTTAGGGCCAGTATAAACAATTGCTTCCACTTCAATATTCAATATACCCAGTCTCTACAAATTCCATATCTGTTAACAGTGATACCACATACAGTCAGGCCATTGTTTAGTTCACAGACCTATGACTTTTCCGTTATTTACTGCCTGTAGTACCAGTTCAAACATACAAGTGGAGAATTTGCTAAGTCTCATCGTGCATAAAATACTGTGCAATTCTCTACTTCACAGTTTTGCACTGGCATTCAACAACAGTGCTACATTTCTAACTAGAGCAGCATTACAAACTTGAAAACAGTCTGGCCATTGGAGGTATGCCTATTTGATTCCTTTGTATCTTACCTGGCATGGGGAACTGCTGCTGCCTACCTTTAGACTCTGGCACTGCAAAATCATTTGGGCAAATGTAAGATCTTTTAGAATCCAACCGATGGCAATTTTCTAATTCTCCACCCCCTCCCTAAACACATACAAATGCACGCACACACACACACACACACACACACACACACACACACACACACACACACACACACACACACACACACGCCATTCATTTTCATTGTGCTGTGTAATGCTTGCTGTCATAAGCAAGTGTTGGTGCATTGGATGAAAATGTCTATTTGAGTCAGTTCACATACCCAGCTAAAAGTGAATGAATAGACTAATTAATTAATTAATTAATTAAAAAAAGCTACTGGCTTTATGTTTTACAGTAGTGTACAAAAAAGCTTTCATCTGTAAATGAGTATCTCCAAATCTGCTTTGATTTTCTTCAAATAAACATAATTTTGTTCATGTATGTTTGAGTATATGTGACAAGGGTGAAGAAGAATATTTAATTTTCCTTGTTATGGATGTAAAGTAGTGTTGCTGTTAGTCCTATTAATTTTGAAGTACAATGCTCAATACTTTCATTATAATATCTGTTTTTTAATTATGTTTCTCTGCCATATTAGCTGGCCCTTTCTCCCCTGTGCAACCTTCCCAACCTTCAAGCCTTCAGTGCATATTGGCCTATTCATTCACTACAGCTCTTATCATCCTAGGACTATGATAGTGGAAGCAAAAGGAATAGGGCATACTGATCATTCTGGAGCTGTTAGTTCAGTTTGCATTTGCTTCCAACACTACTCCAACTACCAAAACATGCACACACTCCATCCATTCTCACTGTGCTGCGCAATGCCTGCTGTCATTAGCTAGTGCTGGTGCATGCTTGCACACTCCCATAATGCCTGTTGTCCTAAGACAGTGTTGGGAAATGCCCCACTGTCCCATAACAGCTACTGTCCTGTGCCAGGCTGAGCCTGGCTCATAGACAGAACCCAAGAAGATAGGATTGGTGAGACCACCTCCACCAAGACATCAGTCTCCAGCAGAGTAACCATGGCTCAGTAATGGGCCTGCTGCTCTTTGAAATCTACTTCTTGGAAGTCAAGGCTATTGTTCAAGGCCTGTGGCTCACTAAGTTCTCAGATGACTGTAAATTGAGAGCTGTTATAGATTCCTCCAAGACACCAACATTTTGCAAGAGTGTTTAACACAGAAAACCAAAGCCACGGCCTAAAACTCAATGCCAAAAATATATATTATAATACCTTTTGGGAAATTGTCAACCCTAGTTAATTACTCCATTGATAAAACACCCCTAAGAGTCAACATAGAAGTAAGGGATCTGGGAACATAATGTAGACAGCAATTTGGGTTTTGACCAACATGTTGCTAAGATAGTATGAAAATCACTCTATGTTGCCCAAGTTATAGGTAACAGTATGGCATCACAGTCCAATTATAGTACCATTCTATTTGACCTTTATTAGACCGGTTATTGAATACAGTGACCCCCCACCCCTTGGCATGTATCTAGAAAGACACTTGCAACAGTTGGAACACTCACAAATGTTTCTCATCAGGAGAATTCAGGGCATGAATACCTTGTCCTACACTAATCACCTAAAGGCTTTGTCTCTGTATCCTTTCTCCTACAGGCTGCTGAGTGGGGATCTTTGCCTAACTTACAAGGCTTCCTCAGACCCATCTTTGATGGATCTGTTGCACATGCACAAAACAAACAACACCAGAACCACTAGATTCAGAGATCTGAACTTCACTTCTAACATAAACAGAACATGCTGGAGAGACAGATATGTGTCCCAAAGGCTTCCCAAACTATGGAATAGACTCCCCATCCATGTAAAAGCAGTGTTCATCCCTCTTTTCAAACAAAATCTTAACAATTGGATGGGCAACCATACACTTATCCCTGGTGGTCTGGCCCCCATGTCCCTTATGGACAGAGACTGTCAATAAGAAAAGTGTTATCCTAACAAACACCACCCTCATACAAATACTAGTTACCTCCCTACTAACATACACCCCTCCCTCCGTGTAGACACCCATGATACTTGTGACTTAAATGGTTTAGGCTGAGTGGCTGGGCTTGTAAGGGACCTATTGGTTCTTAGCCTACTAACAACCTATGAACCTATGGTACATATTTCCACATACCCATGTTGCTGGCTGTCTGAAAAGGCCTGCTGTCCTCAGGCAGTGCTAGTGTATGCTCCCACACTCCCATAACACTTGCTATCCTAAGCCATTGCTGGCACATGTTCCCACAATTTATCAATATCTGCTGTCCTAAGCCAGTGCTGGTGTATGCCTGCAGATATCCACAATGCCTACTGTTATAAACCAGAGTTGGTGCATACTCCCACACTCCTAAAATTCCTGCTGTACTAAGCCAGTGCTGATGTATGATTCCACACACCTAAAATGCCTGCTGTCCTAAACCAGTGCTGATGCATGCTTCTATGGACCAACAATGCCTGCTGTCTTAAGCCAGTGATGATGCATGCTTCCATACACCCACAATGTCTGATGTCCTAAGCAAGTACTGATGTATGCTTCCTCATACCCAGAATATCTGCTGTCCTAAGCCAGTGCTGGTGTATGCCTGCAGATATCCACAATGCCTACTGTTATAAACCAGAGTTGGTGCATACTCCCACACTCCTAAAATTCCTGCTGTACTAAGCCAGTGCTGATGTATGATTCCACACACCTAAAATGCCTGCTGTCCTAAACCAGTGCTGATGCATGCTTCTATGGACCAACAATGCCTGCTGTCTTAAGCCAGTGATGATGCATGCTTCCATACACCCACAATGTCTGATGTCCTAAGCAAGTACTGATGTATGCTTCCTCATACCCAGAATGTCTGCTGTCCTAAGCTAGTGCTGATATATGTTTCCTAATTCCCACAATTTTTTCTTTCATGAGCCAGTGATGATGCATGCTTCCGTGCACCCACAATGCCTGCTTCCCTAAGCTCCCGCTGATGCATCCTTCCGCATACCTAGAATGTCTGCTGTGCTGAGCTAGTGCTCATGTATGTTTCTTTATTCCCACAATGCTTTCTGTGCTGAGCCAGTGTTGGTGCATGCTTCCATGTACCCACAAAGCCTGTGTCCCTGTTTCCCTAAGCCAGTACTGGTGCATGCTTCCATGCATCCACAATGCCTACTTCCCTAAGCCAGTGCTGGTGTATGCTTCCATACTGCCACAGTGCCTGCTGTCCTAATACAATGCTGGTGCATGTTTCCACATTCAAAAACACAAGAGCCAACAATATATAGCAAAACAAAAACCAGGACGTCAGTAAAAAACCACTTTAATAGCGAGCAAAACTTTCGGAAATAATCCTTTCTCAATACTAAAATACATGAGTACATTCTCAATATTTATAGGTCCCAAGATAGTCACATGACCGACAGCCAAAATCATATGACCCACATTAAAGGCATAACAAGACATATATTAAAAGCTCTTAATACAAAAAATTTTTAAAAAAAATATATATAAAAAATACAAGAAAAAAATATAATAAGAAGAAAAATATAGATCAAATCACAGCTTAGTTCTACTAAGCTTAATCAATATAGGTTTAATACTAACCATACTGTTTAGGCCAGGAGGTGAGTCACTAGCCAGTCTTAAAATCCATCTATATTCTTTAGTTTCAAGGGCATTATTTAACCTATATTGATTAAGCTTAGTAGAACTAAGCTGTGATTTGATCTATATTTTTCTTATTATTATATTTTTTCTTGTATTTTTTATATATATTTTTTTAAAAATGTTTTGTATTAAGAGCTTTTAATATATGTCTTGTTATGCCTTTAATGTGGGTCATATGATTTTGGCTGTCGGTCATGTGACTATCTTGGGACCTATAAATATTGAGAATGTACTCATGTATTTTAGTATTGAGAAAGGATTATTTCCGAAAGCTTTGCTCGCTATTAAAGTGGTTTTTTACTGACGTCCTGGTTTTTGTTTTGCATATTTCCACATTCCCACATTACTTGCTGTCCTAATCCAATGCCTGGCTGAAGTATTGCACATTTCAGGGCAGGCTTATGCTTTCTAGAATCATTGTTTCAGGTACAGCACTTCTGGTGCTTACTCAGAGAATTCTTCAGTGGTAAAACTCAGCAAACTACCTTCCCCTGGAGTTGTGTGTTTTTTTCCCATATCTTCATGCCTGCTTCCAACAAAACCCAAGGTGCAACTTAACAACAACTCACTTCAGCCATCCATCCATCCTTCCATCTATCCATCCAACCAGTGAGTCACACCTGACTCCTGTAGTACCTCATGAACAGCATATGCCATCCATCCACAGAGTTAGTCAGGGTTAGGTCCTGTATACCACAAAGATGGGCCATTAAAAGCTATGCACATGATTTAAGTGGACTGCATATGAATACTGATTAACTTCATGATGTTTTGTCATAAAGCAAATAAATATATGAATAGTATAGTAATAATATATTAATAAAATATAAATTTTATCTCTCTCTCTCTCTCTATATATATATATATATATATATATATATGTCTATATAGATAGGTAGATATAGATATGTATATATGGATATATACATATATATATATATATATATATATATATATATATATATATATATATATATATATAGATATAGATATAAGCCATAAATGTGGATGGGTAGTTTAATTTTTGTTAATGATTTTATTTGTATATTAATTATTTATTTGCAGAAAACACAACAATACCAAATGTCACTGAAGTTAAAGAGAACATGATGCTTGGGACAACTTTGCTGACTAATCCAAAAGGAGGGTTTATGGTAAGAAAAAAAATGGCTACATTTGTATACTTTGCTAGTGTACTATTATCCTAGAATTTTAGTTTTGATGGGCAGTTTAATAATAGCTTGAATGCACAAACTTGACCACTTGCTGTGAGAATATGTTGTCAGTTACATATCGGCACATCCTTACCAAGCCAGTATAATTAACAATGGACATTCTTTGCATACTGACACCATGTATTACATTGAAGGCATTACTGTTGCTTTTAGCATGCACAGAAGGTCACTTAGCTTTACTTTGTCTGAAGAAGGTGAGGCATTGACCTCGCCGAAAGCACTTATTAAATCTGTGTTTTTATCTATCCTGCTCGGATTTATTTCAGCTTCATCACTTTCTTTTTTTGTTTTAAACAGTTTTTATTTTTGGTTTTGGTGTACGTCACTTAGCTTTAGTCCCTTACACTCGTTTGCATGTACCTAATTCTAAGCTTTGATGAAGTGGATAATCAAAGTTCGTGGCAGTCAGGAAAGAGCAAGTTAAGTCTTTGATTTTGCACTATATGTATTTTGGCACTGTGTCAAATTTAAAATAATATCTTTCGAATTTATTTATGTGATAATGGTTTATTTATGTCGTATACAATTTTTCAAATAAAAATGATATATGCTGCTGTCTGGAGCATTGAATTTTGAATTTTTCTTCTTACATACTCACTGTAGATTTCTTTTTTATCTGCATAGTATGGAGGAGAGACAGTGATCTGGTTAGGATGTAGAAATTCTTATGAGTACCGAGTGGTAATACTATATATAAAACATAGATTTGCAGCTTAAAACAAGAAACAGACAGTGATAGTTGTATGATGCTCTGCCTGGAATAGATATTTATCCCAAGCTTAAATTTATTTTTTTCCATAAATATGGTCAATGTAGTCAGAATGTAATCCTTCTGTCCTTGAAATGTGAGCATTATAAGAAGAGGCTTTAAACTATTAACTCTCTAACCTGGTGGATTATACAACAGGATTTGATGATGCAGAAAGAATTACTAATATCTGACACAACTTAACAGAAAGTATTCATTAAACTGTACGAATAATAGAGAAGGAAGAAAAGTCATGACGCTGGAAAGAGCATATAGTCCTAAAGTAAATTATCTTTTAGAAGGTAGTTGTGGAAAACTTTCTCAGACCTTTATGTGTCAGAGTGTGACTACGCTAAATGTGCAAGTTGTTATCTTGATGCTTTCTAGAATATCACACAACAACAAGTGGAGATACCTATGTTGCCTGACTAGACGTGAGAGACTTCTAAGAAATGTATAGTGACTAAATGAAAACTATCTAAGTGGGACCCAGTGCTGCTGGAGACTTCACATGAGGATAGCAGCTATGTTATTGTGGAAAATGGTGCAATAGTCTTCAAAAAGGATGAACTGCAATGTTACTAAAAAGTAGATATCACAATTAGGAGACTTCGGTTTTGGCAAATGGTGTGTTTTTTTTTTTTTTTTTTTTTTGTGTGTCATCTATGCTATGTCTTCTTTTTATAGTAAGTTAAATGGTGTTTATATCACGTTATCAAAAGATGAAAATAGCGAACACTGTTTCATCGGCCCCAAAACATCTAAACATGAAAATATCAAACATTCAGAATAGCAAATTTTTTCCCATGGAAAAAAATTGCTGCTCCAAAACACATACACACAACACAAGCACATCAAACAAACAGCAACCAATCACATACACTTAAATTCCTACATCTAACGCTACACTAAACTAAACATACACTACTATCTACCCACTTACCTTAACCCAAACCCTAACCCTAAGGTCCGTCACTATTGCACACTCACCTAACCCACGCCCTAACCTAACTCACTTAAACCGCCCCAACCCTAAAGTCTGTCACTATCGCACACGCTCCTAACCCGCGCCCTAACCCTAACTCACTTAACCCACCCCTAACCCTAACATACAAACAATCGCACACTTACCTGAACCCAACCCGTAACTTTCCACCACAGCGCTAAGAATAGCAAAGCCACAGAAACAGCCAACTGAATTCTTTCCCAAGGAAAGAATTCGTTGTTCTGCAGCTTTGCTATTCTTAGCGCTCACTGAATAGTGTTCAATATCAGAACATTTGAAGTTTTAATACTTCGATGTTCTGATATAAACCCAGTTAAATGCACAAGAGGTCACTGAAGTCACCTCTGTTCTGAGCTAGTACAAAACATTTTTACAACTTGGTATTTTTAGCTTTTCCTTTTACTCTATTCAAGGGCTGGAGCGACCATTTCTTCTCACTGAGATCCTCTGGAGTAATAGACATGTCTGAAATAGCTCTAGCAGGTGATGCTTTCATTCAAGGATTTTATAAACCCTGTAGCCATTCATTAAGCAATCAATATCTCTATTTCTATCTGCATGTTTTTGTTAGTCAGACTATTAATCTAAGTACTAAGCCTTCACCACAGACCCAATGAAGTATTATATTGTTACACATGCTAGTGAAATACATCAGTAGTTTGGAAGTTGTTGACTAGTATCATAAATTTCATTAACTAGCAATCTTAGAAAGGAGTCTTATAGTCAGATTTGAGCATGACATCCTTGTGTTTTGCACGGAGGTAAACAGGCATTGTGATAAGCAAAGGCGGTCATGACCACCTACAATTTTTGGTGGCCTATTGGTTTGGTCAGAAATATTTCTTGACAGAAAAAAATGTGTTTTATTATGTGAATTTGTTTTATCTTTAGTTATTGAGAAGGCATTTAAAGCCACAAAGATATTGTACAATTTCCCTGGAGCTATATTTTCAATGAATAGCAAATCATTCAACATGATTTCTTTGTAGAAATGTACCAGGCTGGGATGCTGCCATAGCCATGCATCTTTTATTAGGTAAAGTACTGCTGGTTGTATCATCACAAAATGTGGAAACTGAAACCTTTTCATTCAGGAAAATACCATTAAAAACTAAAAATGTCAGATGCAGGACTTATTTATGCAAATTCAAATTGTTAATGACCTGTCAGCCATACTGATTACCGACACATTGACAACTCTACAAAGAAATGCACTGAACATTCAGTGTTGCAATTAAACCACTAATAATAAGCCCTTAAAATTGTTTCTTATTGTTATACTTTGTACATGGTGGTGCTGCGGTAGCGTTGTCGCCTCACAGTAAGACGTTGTCCTTTTCGATTCTCAGCTAAAGCGTCTTCTGTGTGGAGACATGCGTGAATGGGTATACCTTCGTTGAAGGTTGTGTGTCAGAGCTGGCAACTCGGTACATAAAAATCTACTGCCAAACATTAGTGGACCGGAGTTCCACTGTGGCGACCCCTAACGGGAAAAGCCGAAAGACACAACAACAACATTGTTATACTTTGTACATAAGTGAGACAGTTAACAAGACCTTGGAGTTATAATTAGTGAGTTTATAATTCAGTAGTAATGTATCATTTTACTGTACAACATAGCAGAAAAACATTGCTTTTGTTTTAAATTTGAATGCAGCAACTGAATGTCATCTCCAGTGTAATGTCTTCTTTCTACAAATGACTGGATGAGTTTAATCACAGATAGCCATTAACAAATCTGCCAGCAGGGTGGTTATACATGCAAGGAAAAGGAGACATCAGGCCTGTCAGTTTCTACCTATACCCTATGTACATCATTATGTCCCTCTACAATAACAAAGTTGCACTTGGGTTGGTTTACTTTATTGTTTAAGAAATCTTAAACTGAGATGAAAGTTCAGATGGTACTTTCTGAACTCTACAAACTGACATCCTGCAGTAGTAGCCCAAACATACAAGTTAAGCAAGTAGCATGCACCATACTTACCGACTGTCTTTATAGGTTCATAGGTTCATAGGTAGGTACTAGGCTATTGGCCCTAGGGCCTATATAAGCCTAGCCAAAAAGGTACCCTGGCTTTCGCCACCCAAGAAAATTATTTTCCTGTGCCCCTGTCGAGCTGAGCCACAGAAGTGATTCCTGGGGTGAATTTTCTATTTCCCATCCAATCATCAAGATTTTTCTTGAAGACTGCTAATGAGGAGCTTTGTTTGATATAGATAGGTAGTTTGTTCCAGAGTATGGGAAGTCTCTGGTGCAGAAATCTATCCCTCTAGCATGTTCTGTTTATTGTGGTGACAATGTTTAGGACCCTAGACCATGTAGCTCGGAGGGATTGGGATTTCTTTAAGTGGAGCATGTCCAACAGCTCTGGGTTTGATATAACATTATATGTTAGGCAGAGATCACCTCTGAGTAGGCGATATGCAACGGAGTAAAGCTGGAGGTTTTTGAAATGGTATGCATAGGGCATTTGTTTGAGGCCGGTAATCCTCTTTGTGAGGTAGTTCTGTGGCCTTTCCAGTTATTGCAGATGTCTAGTGAGGTACATACCAAAAGAGACATTGTACTCTATAATGGGTCTAAAGAGTGATGAGTAGAGGGGAACAATGACATCTTTTTTTCTGGATGAGAAACCTTTTGTGATGAGGTGGGCCACGTTGAAGGATTTCCTGACTACTGTGGCAATGTGATTATCAGAGGAGACACTACTGTCCACCTGTGTCACAAGGTCTCTTATTACACTTTTGGTGTTAAGTAGACTACCACCTGTGTGGTAGTTCATGGGTACAGAGTTTTTACCAAAGGGGATGACAATGCACTTTTTGGCATTAAGCTTGAGGTCATGGCTTTGACACCAGGCATCTGTCTCAGTGAGGCCCTTTTGTAGGATGTCCACATCGTTAGGAGTTTTGATTATGGCTCCTAGTTTGCAGTCATCTGCGAACTTCATTAGCCAAAGACCTTCTGTGTTAGCCTGTACTTCAGAGAAGTAGATACCAAACTGGAGAGAACCCAAGACTGAACCCTGTGGTACTCCACTTGTCACTGGTCTGAAGTCAGATTTGGAGTACTTTCACAGTGTGGGTTCTGTCAGTGAGCCAGTTGGCAAACCATCTTGTGACATAGGGATTTATACCTAGTTTAGTGAGTTTATCTATAATTCTGGAGTGGAGGATGGTGTCGAAAGCCTTGGCGAGATCTAGGTAAGCTGGGTGAACCACCTTACCCTCATCTACAACTTTGGTGACTGCTTCAAAGAAGTCTATCAGGTTTAGGAGACATGATCTGCCTTTTACAAACCCAAACTGGGTGGGGTCCAGAGTTTGGAGGTTACCAATGTCTTTGTTTATAATTTCCCTGATGATACGGTCCATGGCCTTGCAGACCAGGCATGCCAGGCTAATGGGGCAGAAGTTCCCGGGGTCCGTGGTGGCTCCTCCTTTGTGGAGTGGGATAACCATCACTGTGCACCATTCAGTGGGCACAAAGCCTGAGGTGAGGCTATGATTGAACATGGTACTTAGGTGGGGTGCCAGTTCATTCTGTAGTTCGTGTAGAATGCAGCATGGGATGTTGTTAGGTCCCATGGATTCTGTGTTCTTGGCTTTAGAGAGTGTGGTTTTTACCTGTGCAGCCGTGATTACAGGAACTTGTCATTCTTCCAGTATAGAGATGGGCCCTTTAGGGGGTGAGAGGTGGGTAAAGTTAGCACCAAACCTATCTGCCAGGATGTTGGCAATATCAGTTGGTTCTGTATATTTAGTGCCATTGTGCTGTAACTCAGAGCAGATCTGAGTGTTGCCATTGAGATTCTTGACATAGCTGTAGAATGCTTTGTGGTTGCCTTTAGAATCAGTGGCAATTTTATTTTCGTAACTAGCTTTGGAGGATTTTATGAGGGACCTCAGCTTTTTATTGAGGCTGACCAGGGAGTTCCTCCAGTCATCGGATTTTACTCTTTTTTGCAACAGTTTCTTTCTTCTGTTGCAGAGTTTGTTTATGGCAGGGGACCACCAGATTGGCTTCTTTTTTTGGAGGATAGCATCTTGGTTCTGTTAGGGATAGCACGATCCATGCTCTCGTGTAAGTGCTTATAAAGTGCATTTGTGTAGGATTCAGCAGTCATACCTCGATTGTCCATCTGCATGGGTGTCGTGAAGTTTGCCACTTCTGTCTTAAGAAGCATGAAGTTGGCTTTGTAGATATTTTTTACAGCGGTTTCCCTAATGGGGGCTGTGGGATGTGGACGTCTAGGGTGATTAGCTTGTGGTCGGATCTGACCACCGAGGAATTGACCTCTGGTGTGGAACACGGGTCACCCATGTTGGTAATGGCCAGGTCTATAATATTGTTGCCCCTGGTGGGGGTGTCGATAAGTTGATCCAAGGCATTGGAATTTATGAATTCCTTGGATCAACTTACATCCCCACCAGGGGCAACAGTATCCTAGACCTGGTCATTACTGTAACAATAGAGACTAACCATTGTAGTGCCAATAAAGAAGAAGCAATCGAGATGTTCTGCATCTTGTCAAGACTCAGTGCCTCGCATTACAGGTATTGCTCTGTCACATACATAAACTAATATATTTTTGAGTAATGCATAGGATTAATATGGAGACTTGTAAACAGAAGTGTCCAGAAAATTATCCTACAAACTGAAAAACTCCAGCTAACTAATACAACTAACGCTTGCAAGGGAGGGAAATAAATTCCTCCTTAATCTCTCTACAGTACTGCAAAATACACTAAAGTAGTTATGCTGTGTTACTCAGGTAATTAGTCTCTAAATATAAACTGCATTCTGCAAATAACTTAAATGATAGAAATTGCTGTGGTCTGTGTTACAGACTCAGGATAAGATATTCCCAGGCCCTGATCCCGCCAAGACATTTGACCTTGCAAGCCTCATTAAATGTGGCTATGGAAAACATTTTGAATAAAGTCGCATTGGTGCTTGCCTATGATTTGCGTGTTCTAAAAACTAATACTGGTCTTGGAGATTGAATAAAGCATGCTACACATAAAAGTTTTGAATGGGCCATTAAATATGTGAGAAAGTCTTCTATCTACAGTTAACCTTAACAATTAAATATATCAAACGAGCATAGGCACATAAAGCAAATCCACAAAATAAATTCAAAATAAAAAAAAAAATATATATATATATATATATATATATATATATATATATATATATATATATATATACATTTTGTAGATGACACTCTGAAATGGTTCCAAAGTTTGTTAACATCTTCTACCTTACAGGTGATGACAAAATAATTCTGGATGGATGTTGGCTCTGTTAAAAATGGGTTATCACACTGTTTGGTATAAATCCCGATTCTTTTCATCCTGTTTATCAGTGGGCATACAAAGGATGTCCCTCTATTACATGTGACCATGTTTGAAGACATGCCGCTTCCAAAACTTGGAAGAACCACCCAAGCAGAAGGAAATATAAAAGGATTTTAAGCCCTGCTGGCTTGCACTACATAAGAATAAGCTGACCGGGAAAACTGTATAGATTACTTTTGGTACCCCTCACAAACTAAACTATGCCACTGCTTTCAATGCAGTTGACCTTTCGAATCTTCCAGTTAGTCAGACTTGAAACCATAGATAAAGTGTGTTAGGTTGGATAGTATACTTACTTTTATTATGCAGGTTGAATTCAGTACTAGAAAGATATTTCATCAGCTTACCTTATGCTATAGGGTATCAAGCCTGAGGTAAGAAATCTACAGGCTTAGACCTCTCTTCAGTCTTAAAACTGGCTATGTTTTCCCCATAGCAGACCTCAGTTCAACAGCCAGTATAGCTATTCTGAATACAGCAAAGAGATGGGCAATATATTTCTCTGTTTGAACATAGAGAGCACTGTTTTCCTGACTGTAATAAAGGCAGATTGTCTTCCAGTGACAACAAGAGAAATGTTATTATTAGCTTCTCAGGGCAGCATAGTGGTTTAGTGGTTCACAGATTCTAGTTCAGGAGGAGATTGCTAGTACAGTTGTAGAGTATTGACAAGGGTTTGGCCCTCCTAGTATTTTTCGTGCTGGCGCCCTACAGAAGAAGAAAGAACAAACCAAGCATATGTCACCTGATGTTAAAAATCCCAAATGTGAATGACAGGATTTTACCTATGTATTTTTCAATGCTTTCATTTCTATTAAAGCCTCCTCAAGGAGTCTCTGTCCCTCCCATTCCCAGGTCCTCTACTCCTCTTAAGAGACCTAGGGAACAAAAGTCTTTTGAAAAGGATCTGGATTCTGGGGAAGAGTCCTTGGCATACTCTTCTCAGATCCCTTCTCCTTTGGACTATAGGTCTGAGGAAGAGGATTCTATCAGACAGATTTTCTTTAGAAGAACTTTTTCATGTGTGATGGAATTTCTCAAGTGGAATTGTTCTCAGATATCTGATATTCAGAAAAGGTATTATGATTTCCTCCAGATGGAGTTTGTTAAACCCTCTGCTGTTCTGCCTGACCTCCTGGATACCTTTTCAGCAGCCTCTGAAGCCCCTGATTCTCAGCAACCAGCTCCCAAGAAACCTGACATATTTTACAAGTTGCCTGATGATTGTAAATTTCTTTACAAACATCCTTCTTTTTATTTTTCTATAGTGTCTGTCTCTGCTGACAAATCCATCATACCTCTCAACCTCTTAATGCAAGAAATCTTGACAAAGCCTAACAAAATGGGGGACAAAGGCCCAAAAATAGGGAAACATTCTAAATATTGCTCTTATAAACATATAAAGTTGCTAGTGTAACAGGGCTTGTGTTAACATACATTTTTGATGGATTTGAAGTCTGAAACTCAAATGCATGTCATTATTTGGTGACTTCATTCTTCAGATCATCCCAGTCATTTGCCAGAAAACCACACATTTTGGGAGGAACAGACCAAAAATATGAGGCAAAAATCTGGACAGTCTATGAAAATCTGGACACTTCAGAAGTATAAAACCCTCTGAGCTGTTGACTTCAACTAAGCTGCTTCCTTCAGACAGAGATAATAGGGCCATGGAATAAGTGGGCAAAAAGGTTTATACTGCTGACACCCTGGCTTTTAGGGCTGTTAATCACCAGACGTATATGACTTAGTATGTTTTAGCCCTTCTTTCTCTGGTTTCTCAGGTAGTTTCTGTCCTTCATGATTCTACAGAGAAGATTTTGGCCCTTTCCTTGTTGGGTTCTACCACTCAGGTGGCTCACCACTCCATTAAATGTAGTCATGATGTAACTGATGCTTCTTCTAGGGCTGTTGCATTTGGTTCTTTTCTGAGGCATTACTCTTGGCTTCATCTTCAGGCTTTGCCTGATAACATGAAGGCCAAATTATTGGATGTTCCTCCTGATAATAAAAAATCTTTTTGACTTTGCTGCTACTGAACTTTTTTAAGTCCCTCCAGGATAAGGGCAAGGCCTTGCAGGGGCTGAAACTTGGTTTTGTTACTTCTATCCCTAAGTTTCAGAGAAATTATCCTTCCAAATCTGCTTTTGTTTGCAAAAAACATCAACCTCCACCCAAAGATAAAAAGTGTTCCAGGTGTGTACCTCCAACTAAATCTACTCAAACTCCTATTTCTCAGAAGCCTCCTTTTCAGGACAAACCAGATTCCATCTGACAGTTTGCCTCCCTTTTCTCTTGGCCAGGTACCCTTGTTCCTTTGTCTTTCTCTGTCCCTTCCAAATCGGTTGTGTCAGTCAAGACTCTTGGGTCCTGTCCATCATCTGCCAGAGGTATTTTGTGGTGTGGTAATCTCTTCTTCCCTTATTGGGCATCCCTCAACCTCCCTGGGAACAACTTCATTTCTTTCCAGACATACCGCATGCTCTTTTGGCCTGGAGCACCATTCAAGCTGTGCCCCCTGCCCAGGAAGGGAAGGGCTTTTATTGCAGAATAATGCTAGTTCACAGGAAGGAAGGCACTGGAGACCAATTCTTGATATTTCTCAGCTCAACACCTTTCTAAAGGTTCCCTTTTTCAGGGTGTTGTCCTTTCAATCTTTATTCCTCTTCTACTTCCCCAGGCATTTCTTGTATCTTTTGATTTCAAGCATGCCTACTTTTTCATCCCCATCCATCCCCTTTCCAGGAAATGTTGGCACTTCTCTGTTTCTTCCTTGCATTTTCAGTTCTCTGCTTTGCCCTTTGGCATCTTTACTGCCCCAAGGGTAGTCACCAAATGCCTCACTGCTGTCATTGCCTTTTGCAGGATGAGAGGGTTTCAGATGTTCCTTATTTGGATGGCCTGCTCATTCAAGCTTCATCCCCTGAGGTCCTGCTTCAGGATCTCCAGTTTACTGTTTCCTTATTGCAAAGCCTAGGGTTCACCATAAACTTTCAAAAATCAGTACTGGCTCCTTCTCAGGATCATATTTTTCTCAGTTGCAGGATCCAGATCATTCCCATGCTGGCATCCCTGCCTTCCCCAAGGTCCTCTCTCTCTCTCTCTCTCTCTCTCTTTGATTGCATTTTTCCAAACTCTTCCTCTAGCTTCAGTCAGAACCAAGGATTTCCTCAGGGTGCTTAGGTATGTGGCTTCCACCATTCCTGTTCTTCCTCTGGCAGGACCTCATATGAAAAATCTTCAGTGGTAACTCAAGTCAGTGTGGCTTCAACATTACCATCCAATAGATTTTCTAGTTCCCTTTCTTCCTTGTCTCAAGCTCAAGCTTCAGTGGTGGATTCATCAGCATTCGCTCAACCCAGGGCTTTCTTTCTATCCTCCAGTCCCATCACAAGAGCTCTTTTCAGATGTCTCAGACAGGTGGTGAGGAGCTTTCCTTTGTTGTCTCAAGGTCAGGGTCTGTGGCCTCTTCATCTGAGGTCAGACCACATCAATATCAAGGAGATGACAGGTCTCCTTCTAACTCTTAATGCTTTTTATACCCTCCTTCTTTCTGGGCCCCTCAAAGTTTTCACAGACAATACCACAGTGATGTGGTATGTCAACAAGCAAGGGGGAGATGGACTTACCATTCTTTGCAGACTCAATATTCAGGTCTGGGATCTAGCTGTCCAGTATCATATGACTCTTCAGGCTGTCTACATTCTTCCAGAGCAATATATAATAGCAAACTCTATGAGCAGGTCCAGCACACAGGCTCACAAGTGGATGTTTCACAGATATGTTTCTGGATGTTGCCCATTGGTGGAGTATTCCTCAGGTAGATCTTTTTGCCTCCCCTATGAACAGACAACTTCCTGTCTTCTGCTTTAGCATTCCAAATCCTCTGGCTTGAAAGGTGGATGCCCTTTCTTTTCCTTGGAAGGGGATGTTTCTATACAGTTTCCCACCCCTTCCTCTGCTTCTGATGGTCCTGCACTAGTTCAGGCAAAACTCCCCCAAAATCTTGCTGGTGACTCCCTTTTGGCCCAGACAGCAATGGTTCCCTCTCATTTTTTCACTTGGCCAGGGGAAATCACCACAAGTTACCTCACTGGGTGGACCTTCTAACACAAGACAAGGGGTCTGTCGTCCATCCTTATTTGTTCTGTCTTCAACTGATACTGTGGATGATAGGGTTTTGATCCCTTTTAGGCACCTCTTTTCTGAGGACTTGCTTCGAGTCCTGCAGGAGGCCAGGAAAACCACTACCAGGAAATCATATTTGGCGAAATGGAAGAGATTTTCTTTCTGGTGCCCCTCTTATAACGATGGATCCCTTTTCAGTGAAGATTCCTCTGGTTGTTTCTTGTTTGTGTGATCCTCTCCATGCTGCACTGGCATATTCTTCAGTTAAAGCTCACCTGTCAGCAATTTATGCTTGTCTGTCATTACCTCCTCCACTGGCCTCTAGGTTTGAGGACAAACAATTTCTGAAATGTGTTCTTCATATCAGAATCTCAGAATCCTATTCTGCCTTTCTGGGACCTCAGTTTTGTTCCTGAAAAGCTGACTCAGGCTCTTTTTGAGCCTGATGTTTGAACTACCTTGCAGCATTTTACATGGAAGACTTCTTTTGTTGCTTACTTCAACTAAGAGAGTATCTGAGCTTCAGGATGTTATGGCTGTTCATCCATTTTATGTTTTTCACAGGGACAGGGTATCTCTTCATACTAATCCTTCTTTTATGCCCAAGGTGATCAATGAGTTGTCTATTAATCAGTCTATTGATTTGCCTTCCTTTTCTCCTTCTCCACAGTCTGGTAGTGATTTGCATAGGCAGCTCAGATATTATTTGGATAACGCTAAGGCTAATTGCAAATTTGAGCAACTTTTTTGTTTCCTTTCATCCCAGGTGTTGGGTTTAGCTGTCTGTAAACAAACCATCTCTTACTGGATTCCTAAGGCCATTTCTTATTTTGATTCTTTTTGTGGTAAATCTCTCATCTTCTGTAAAGGTTTGTTCTACCCAAGCTGCTGCTTCTTCTGATGCATTTTTGAAGGACTAGATACCAATTCCATCCTTGAGGCTGCTACTTGGACCTCTGTCTATACCTTCACTAAGCAGTACAAGTTGTTTTTATTTCCAGAGCAAGAGAAGGCCTTGCCAGGGCTATCCTGCATGGCGTTATAGAGAGCTCTTCAGTGCCATCCTCCTCCCAGGTTTCCTCTTAAGGTTTTATAACCCCCTTTGTGTAAGGAATATTACAACAGTGATATAGAAGGACACAGTACAGCTATATAAAATCTTACCATAACAGTGGATGTCCTTCTCTTCACTATTGCAGTATTTGCTTTCTCCCTCATTCCTCCTCTGCTTTGCCCTTTTTTTCTTGACTTCCTGGTCAGGGATTCTTTTCTTTTTCTTTTTCTCCTTCGGATGCATATGTTCCTCATGGTCCCTATGGATCATTCTGTTCCTCCTGGGGGTTTTCAGTTCTGAGGTCTATGCATCTGTACTTCACCTTTATGCACTATGCCTTGTGCCAGGAACACACGCATGATGCACAAGGCCTATAAACTCTAAAGGCTTTGGTTGGGCATTGGGCTGTCCTGGGCAGAAGATCCCTTATGTAAGGAATACTGCAACAGTGAAGAGAAGGACATCTACTGTTATGGCAAGAATTTACACAACTATACTTTCTCTGAGTATTTAGAACTATTTCCAGTTAATTGGGTAGAACATGTCATACTCAAAATCCTTACGTCAAGTTAAATAAGTTTCTCATGTTATTTAGTACTTGGCTGAACAGAATTTAGGATGTGTCTTTTATTCCAGAACTGCAAGCTCTTAAAGTGAGATAGTTTGTGTAGTTTATGTTTTAACTTCTATATCTGACTCCTGTTTGAAACTGCCTTTAGAGACACTTGTCTTATTCAAGCCTCACTGTAATTTTTTTTAATTAATGTCAGTAGTATATCTTATTATTAAATTACTTTATGGATGTTATTTACCCAGGATATACATGCAAATGGTTATGACTGATCAGTATACTACACAGGCTAACAAAACAAACTAAAATATTCACTAAATACACTTACCATTTAAAATATTATTAGTTACCAGACATTTGATGGTGTTAAAGATGGAAAACTCACATTTGAAAAGTCAAGTTGGAGTTCTATCAAAAAGAGTGCTCAACACTTATATTCTGTTATGCTGGATATTTTTCTTTCTTGTTTTGCACATGGAACAGTATATAATTACTTGTTTTTTATCTGATTACTTTTGGATACTTAATGCTTTTGCTTGTAGTGAAACATAAACAAATACGTTGTCATAGTGATGTTGCTGCTGACTTATTTGGTAAAAGGAAGACCTTCCTATAATTAATAATATACAGCATTTGTTGAGAAATATTTTTCTACCATTTAAGCCTCTGAAATGTCCCAGTGTAAGTAAACTGTTGATCCTGTATGTTTTCAAGTTGCTTATTAGACATGCACGTAAGTACAACAGATCTGTTTAATAAACTCAAAAAAGCTGTAAACATAAGCCATAAAAGGGTTGTTGCAGAACTATAATTCTGAAGTAAGCGTATATTAAAGAAAATTCATACCAAGAAGCTTAGACACTCTTCTATCTCATACAGCTATAATTAAAGTCAAGAAATATGCAAAACATGTCAAAACAGTGATTTGCACAGTGGTTTACAGTTTATGAATATAATTTTAGCACAGTAAGTGTTTGGTGAAGAAAAAGAAATTTTGAGATTTCAGTGAATATTTGGATTTGATTACCAGTAATTATTATAGACAAAAAGCTGAGTCTTTTGTTAACATAACAAATGCAAGATGAAATCACTCAAAACTATTCATGTAAGAATGACCACATACATTTTTGGTTGGTCGTTTTTTGACTGATTTAGAGAAAAGACTTTTTTCTTTGGCTGTCATTGTTATTGCTGGAAAGACGTTCGTAGCCACCGCTGACTTCAGATTCCCTTTGTATTCTCCTGGTCAGCTGAAATTCAATGCATACACATATACTTTTTCTCTCTGGGTCACATTTCATTAGATGAAAATAACCTTGCAGATTTTCAGGCTCAGGATACCAGGCAGTATGGGAATGAAGTGGATTTTGGGATCGGTGTAATGGTAAGGTGCTTAACTCACATGTACAAGGTTCAGGGTTTGAATTTTCTGCTCAGATACATTTGGGATGCATGACTTGGCTTGAACGTGTCCATGTGGTCATTAGCTTAGTATTCACCTGTTTGCACTGGTTCATCATAACTACATTCATGACATGTTACACCCTAAGCTCCTGATTTTCTGGATTGCTGTCTGGCATGTAGGTGTGTAACCCAGGTATTGTCAGTGGAGCACTGTACCATCACGGCAGTGCAATACCTCAAACCCATACTATGTGTTTTTATCAGCTTATGCTGCTCATCCTGTCTCCTGGTATTTGTCACAAACAGGGTACAGCATTCCCCTAGCACTTCTCTTTGTCTCCTTCCTTAGAGACAGAATAAAGAATTTAAAATTTCCAATGTTTTAATGATGGTGGTAAAATAACTATTAATATAGGAAGGGATTCATTGCACTCGTATTTAAATGGCAAAGCATTATCTCTGTGTAATAATACATTAGAAATGGAATAGTGACGATTAAAATAGAAAAAGACTTAAATGCTGATGAATGAAAAGTTCAGAAAGGGGATTATTTACTTATAGATCTAGTCAAAGTATTACATAAAATGCTCTAACAGATGGTAACTAGAAAGTAACTGTTGTTTTACTAAAATAATTTTGTATTCATATTCTGTGACTCTTAAAGGTTTACATGGACTATCAACAAGATCTGAACTGATAAAACAAGATAATCAGATTTATTGCTTCCAAAATTCAGGAAATAACACATTAGTTAATATATCTATCCCAGAGACTACCCTATCTATGGAACAGACTCTCCATCCATGTGAAGCAGAGTTCCTCCCTAATCCAATTCAAGTGTAACTGGGAAACTATAAATTCATCAATGGTTTTGCACCTATGTCTCTAGTGGACACAGGTAACCTGTAAATGGTTCATCTCCCAGGCCCATACTTATACTTATCAAGGGTAGCAGAACTTGTCAGAGATGTGGGATGCATGGCTAGGCTTAAAAAGGCCTTTGTGGTCATTAGCCTAGTAAAAACCTATGAACCTATATTCAAAATATATTATTAAATTTAGGTGGCACTGTGAAGCAGTGAACAATGAAAATATGCTAGTCATTCATATGCTATTACTGAATTCTTATGTTAAACATAATATAAGCATTATGACACTGACAAAACTAATATCATCCACAGAAATGTATTTAACATTTGTTTACCGGGGAAAAGTCTGACTCGGAATGAAGCCAATTTTCAGCAGAATCCCAGGGAGAAATGCTCCAGATGCATCTATTTGAATTGTGGGAGGAAACCCACACAAATACAGGGAGGATGTGCAGACTCCACACAGAAGGCACCCCAGCCAAGAGTCAAACCAGAGAACCTCTTGCTGTGAGGTGACAAAGATACCACTGCACCACTGCACCAATGAAATAATTAGTCACATTGAAAAAAAAGGAAATAAAGTGTTGGGAACTGACTGAGTAATACCAGAGAGTTACATTATTTACATGTTAAAGAGTTTTCTTGAATGTGGAAGACGAATATATTATTCCCATATCATGGAAGTAGATGTCAACTTTTCCAATAATAAACAGGGTAAGTATCCTAAATTATACTCTTTTTATACCTCATGATATCTGTTAAATGTTCATGCCTCTGTTAGCTGAAATATTACAAAAAATTTCCTTTTCTGACAGACAAACATAACACATACTGTATAATTAATACATATATAGGACATTATTAAAAAGAACATTAACATTAATTGACTTTGCAGATGATTCAAAGGAATTGGTAGCAATGAGTCTGGATAACTGAATCATGGAATTGGAAGTACTTATTTAAAGTGTAAGATTTTTTTTTCATAATGGTTATATACTTCTATTAAATATGCTGTATAATAATTTAATCATTGCTTTAATATAATTATTTAAGCTTTATTGGCCTGAATGTACCTATAAAGACTTAAAAAGTAAAAAGTCATGGGCATTCTGAAGTCATGTAGCTGAAGCTTTGCCTGTCCTTAAAGGGTCCTTTACATATAGCCCATGGACCTCCACTACAAGAGCTTTAAGGTCTTACACAGTGAAGGCTCTAACTTGGCAAGGTCTTTCCTCCATCTTTTACTAAGTATTTCTAGCAGCATATATAATTACTGCACCAAACCTAGCATGATGCCGTTTGAACATGGCTAGGTGTGAAACTGTCCAAAAGAATGGCACATGCTGTGTAAAAGATAGATTTACAAAAGCCAGGTATAACTTGTGCAAAACCATTACGTTATGTGAACATAACATCGAAGATCTACTATATGAGAATGTACTTGTTCTCCATCTATGTTACAAAAAGTCAAATGAGATGAATCTGTATAAAGGTTAGCTTTTTTTTTTTGTTTTTTTTTTACTATTTTTTTCTCCATGGTGCCAGTGACCATCAAGCTTTCCTGTCTTCACTGCCCCAAACAGCCGATTGGTTCCTCCATGTAGGAATGCTGGGCAGCAGAGAGTAGAGCCATCACCCATCTCAGGTCATGGGGTATTGTGGCATTAAGGCCCTAACCCTCTGTACATGTCTATAACTGCCATAGGGTCAGCATGCAATGGGCATTACAGATGGGATATCATAAAAGAGAACATTTTATCATTCTGTCTACTAATGAATAATTCTTTCAGTCAATATGCATGTGTCAAAATTCATTTTTTTTACAATCAATATGACTTCTTTCCTGTCTGAAATCTTGCTTACAACTCCTCAATTGTCTGTATCCTTTAACTAATCAGTATTAGTAAATAAAAGGAAATATAGCAATTAGACAGATATCCTTATGTCTTACAAAGGTTCATAGGTTAGTACTAGGCTAACTGCCCTTGCGAGCCATTTTAAGCCTAGCCAGTTATCCCTTCTGAGACTCAAACGCTGCACCTTGTGTTTGTAAGGCAAACACCTTAACCATTAGGCCACCCTCCCAACCCCAGGTGTTAGTTTTATATGATTTCTCAAATTTCTGAACTCTCTTCAGAAATTCTTTGGCTAACTTCCTTGATTACTTCAGTGCAAAAAAACATTTGGCATGAACAGAATGCCATATAGGCCATACATTTTCATGACACTTACAAACAGATGTTGCACTCCTGAGTGCGTCATCCTTTGGATGAGAAGTTAAACTGAAGTCCCATCTGTCTGTGAATGGTAGGTACTGTGAGATGTTTAATATCCACCATAGCTGTCAAAGAGAAGGAAGAAGTTCCCAGTACCCTGGCTAAATTTACCCTAGTAATATAAATACCATCAGGGTCTACCCTAAAAAGACATTACTAACCTAGTGGGACTAATTTGGTCAACAAAGGAAATGTAAATTAAAAGTTCTAAATTAAGTACATATATCTGCCTTTATTTTAAAAGTAAGAAGGAAAATAGCATGCCTGCTGATGGTCTTCAGCAGTGTTTATGGTAATTTTGTGTGTGTGGGGGTAAGTAATGGGACACCAGAATGGATGTTGGGAATGGGCCTTGGTCTGCTCCCCTGCCTTGGGCCTCATTTGACCATGATCCTGCTCTGACTACATACAGTTCTAACCAGTCCACTAGATTACCAACCTCTGCTTTGGGTACAAGAGGGTCCTTCAGTGAGTCAGTATCTGAATTTCTGGAATTCTGCCTTAAACCTTGTTGTGATCTATAAGTTTTAAAATGAAGAGTAGTATTCCTCCCTTTCTTTCTTTCTTTCTTTTTTTCCTCTTTTTTTTCCTTTTTTGTGTGGTGTATCTGATACTGAAACAGATGATGAGTTACAGATGGACCAAACGTGGTTGCCAGTTACAGTAGATGTAAATCATAGTAAACCACTTCTCCTAGTCTCAGGTGGTCTAAAAACCAGTGAATATTGGCTTACTGATTTAAAGTCGTATAATTCTGTATTTGTGGATTTTACTCTGTATGTGTTCTAGCGTGTCTTGTCCAAGAAAGTTTTCCATAATGGCAGTGACTCATATTTATAAATTAAAGGTACAGATATGGGGACTAAGTTTGTTGCCACTTATACTAATTTGTATGTGGGTTACATTGACATAAAACACATACACCTTGCCAGAAAGAGTATGTTTTTGGACTGCATGGCCATATGTCGATTTCATATAAATGACTTTTGGTTACTTGGAGGAGTAATGCTTCATGACTGTTAGAATTCCTTCTGTATATGAATGCTTATAAATGTGGCAGGATTTTTGATGTCTCTTTTATGAAAGGGATAAACATTGTGAATCTGACGTTTCAAGATTATTGCACACTTTTAAGATAGTTTACCAGAAACAAAATAACATTTTGGGTCGATACACTATATTAGTAAGCTTACTCCACCAGAAACACTTCTATGATTAAGACAAATATACTCTGGGGTGTCTTACTTTTGGGCAGAAACATTTAAAATGGTTGACACATTTCTTAACAATAGCTATCACAAATCACTATCCACTAGCCCCAATAATGGCAGTTAGTACTAATTAAAATATAGTTGTAGGAAGGAGTGTAGCAGGCATGCTAAATTTAGATGTATTTGAATACATGGTACTAAGGGATGGTTACTTAGACACATTTGTACCAAAGCATTGATGCATTCTTCTGTTTTATTTGGGATTAATATACCAACATTTCTTCCAGGTTACACATAGGTTTGGTTTGATCATATAAAATATATATTTTTTTATTTTGTTAGAAGTCAGGGATTGATGTGGTCATAATCAAAACCTAATTAACCTACTCTCAGTAGATTATCATGCAGAACAGGTTTGAGATTATGTGAAAAATGTTCTCACTGCAAATATATTCATAAACTATATGGTTTTACTGTTCAGACTGTAAATATATTCATAAGCTACATGTTTTTTTACAACACCAAATACAAGTGTGTGTGTGTGTGTGTGTGTGTGTGTGTGTGTGTGTGTATATATATATATATACATATACATATATATATATATATATATATATATATATATATATATATATATATATATATATATATCTATATATAAAATATTTATTTGTGAGTGTTAAACTGCAAAACTAAATTGCATGTGCCATGAAGTGAGTGGTATATATGGCAGTCTATTTATATCAGGCCATTTACATGGGGAAAATCAAGCATACTTAAGAAAAGGTGACTTTTAATGTGGTCATAATTTGTGAAATCATATAGTAGATAGCACACAAGAAATAAGGCTAAACATCTCAATTCCATAGTTAATTTCTTTTGTATGATAAATTTTATGGATCCAGAGAAAGAGTTTGATTTTATAATTAGACTTTTAGATCAGAAGGAGTTAATGCAGATTTAAACTAGTGGAATCACATAAACTATCAGAAACAATTATTAGTTTTGGGGATAGAATGAGAACATAACTACATGCATGCCTGCATTAAATAAGCAATAGCAGTGTCAGATGAGAATTAAAAATATATTAAGCGTAAATATCTTTCATCTCATTGACTCACTGCATGTATTTATAATTAGTACCTGACCCAAGTGCATTTCCCCAGATTCATAAAAGTGCATAAAAAGGATATGTGCTCCTTATCTATAAAGATAACACAGAGTACAAGAGATGTAATTACACTATGCCATTGGAAACAGAGCTTTCACATACAGATCACTGATATTTTCAAACAGCTTGCCTGTAGCACACACACTATACCTACTATGGATCAGACACATAAACTGACAAATGCTAAGGCTCTTAAATGCAATCTACCCAAATTTCAAAGGCCTCCCATCTGCTGTACTCAGTAACCTTCTAAATGCCCTACAAAGACAACAGTCACCAGTATATATACAACCACATCTCACAATGTCTCAACCTCTGTGCCCTTGAGGCAAACTACCACATGACTCAATATATTGGTCATTGAAGACTGTTGTGAGACATAATGATGTGACACTCACCAGGCTGAGCAAGGAGACATTTACGGGCAGTTGTCTGTGAGGGGCAAGGATCCTCCAGATCATACACTTACTCAGAACATTGAACCACAAGTGCCAGTATAATTCTGTCATAGTCCTTGTTAGTGTTAATGACCTGAGATGTACTTCCCTGGACTATATGAAGAGAGACATGATAGAGCTTTCAGATTATGTGTCCCAGACAGGTATGAGCCTAGCACAGAGCAGCATTCTACCTTCTTCAAGGATGATGCCACTATATAAACAGAAAGTGATTGACTTTAACAATTGGCTTAATCAATGGTGTCATTCTAAGGGGATCCGATATTTGTTGGCTTGGGAGGACATGATCAGCAGACCATGCTGCTTTGCAAAGGATGGTCTCCACCTGTCTCCCCTTAGCTTTCAGATACCAAAACATTATCCACTTCTATAGTGCATTTTTTAGGCAATGCCAATCTAATAAACCTTCCAACATAGTAAAATGTACACTACATAATCTGAAGGTGTTACTGCTCATTGCCAGGATCTCAATAAGAAGCTGCACTCCCCAGAAGCACTCCTCACCATGGAGTGTGTTGAAATGTGTGCAGTTAGTGAGGCATGGTTTAAAATCATAGAAGGCACCCCAGCAGTGTAAGTGTATAATGCTTTCCACACATTTAGACCAGCTACCACACTAGAAGGGACAAGAGGTGGAAATATATCAATCTACATAAAAAGTAAGCACACGTCAAGTCTGGTCAAATAATATGACTCGCTTGAGCTACTCTATGTCCAATTAACTTTAAAGTCCCATATCAGATCCTTGCTAGCAGTAGGCCTCAGTCTATGACCCAGGATAATCATACCACATATTAAGTCACTCACCATTCAGCCCAAAACCATATTCATGGCTGATTTCAATTATCCCACCATAAACTGGGAGACATTCAAAACCACTAATATGCAAGCTCAAAGATTCCTGGATTTTGTCAATATAAACACTCTGGAAGAGCTAGTCAGGACACCTACTAGGGAGCAAATATCCTGGATCTGGTACTCACAAATAGGGGATGTTGCACCACCTACTATTATAATGTTCTCAATGGTCAGATTAGATCAAAAAGCAGCCAACCTTGAAATAAATATTAAGCCCAAGCTTTTCAATGGCTAATCACCTCCTATTAAGTGATAGCATAACTAATTTCCCAAGTCCCCTAAACACAGAACACTGTGGAATTATGCAGAAGTGGTTACAAAAACCCTATACAAACCATATAAATAACTATGTATAGCAATACAAATAGAAATAAACTTAGGACAAACTCCAAAAACAAGCCACTTTTTTGGCCCCAAGCATAAATAGGTTGTACAACAAAATAAAGAAAATCCTGTCCAAAAATACAAAGGGATATTCCCAGCAGACAAAAAAACTCCCTCATCAGTCTCAACAAGCAACTCAGGGGACTAATCACATCCACCAAAGCCAACTTTGAGACAAAAACAACCTCCCAGGCTAAGCATAACCCTAAGACATTTTTCAGTTATATACACAATCTTAAGGGGACCACCCAACACTGTGCTGAACTAATAGTACATGGCACTCCCTATATTGAACTGGAAGATACTGCAAATTTGTTGGCTGATAAATTCAGCTGTAATTTCACAACCCTGTCACTCCTAGTTACCACCCAGGAAATACCCTCTGCCATTTCTCTCCCAGTTATCACTAAAGAACAGGTCCTCAATGAACTCTCCAAAGCTAAAAATACTACATCATTGGGTCCTGATAATACCCTGAAATGCCTCCTAATTATCTTGAAACACAACTGTCAGGCCCACTATAATTTCTATAAAGCCACAGCCTCCATATGGGTTTTATTCCCTAGGGAATGGAGGACTGCAATCACAATTTCTCTATATAAAGATGGACCATCAACAGACAGATGGAACTAGAGACCCATAAGCTTGGCTAGTCCTGTATGCAGGGTCATAGAAAAACTTATTGTGGACCTGATAAACAAACACATAAGAAATCTTCAAACACTGAACCTATCCCGGTTTGGTTTCATCAAGGGTAGGGCATGCCTACTTTAGTAGGTGGACTTCTTTGAGAAGGTCACTAGAGCCATGGATGAGTGCAAAATGGTACATACTACCTACCTTGACCTGGGAAAAGTATTTGATGTGATACCTCATGTGGATGTTATAGGCAAACTCACAGTTTTAAGCATAAATCTCTATGTCACCCAGTTGATAGCCATATGGCTCATGGATAGGACACATGAAGTTAGGTTGGGGAAATCCACCTCCAGTAAGACACCTGTTACCACTGGTGTCTCACAGAGCTCCATACTGAGACCTGTCTTGTGCAGAATATACTTCTCTGAAATAACGACAAATGTAAAGGGCCTTTGGCTGACCAAATTTGCTGACAGTTGCAAACAGTGTGAAATCACTGAATCCCCCAAAGATCTAGATATCCTACAGAAGGATATGACCTAAACAAATAACTGTTGCCAAAGCCATGACTTAAAACTTAGTGCAAAAAATGCATAATTATACCTTTGGGAAAACCAGCACCCCTGCAAATAACAACAATGATAACACTCCTCTAAGAATATACCTAGTGGTAAGGGACTTGGGAACCTAGGTTAATAGTAAGTTGAACTTTGATCACCATGTATCCATGGTGGTGAGAAAGCATTCTATGTGTCACAAGTTATAAGTAAGGGCATAGCATCCAGATCTAAGGAGATCATAGTGTCATTATACTCAGCCTTCATTAGACCAATGATCAAGTACAGTATACCCTTCAGCATGTACCAGGCCAGGCATTTGCAGTAGCTGGATTGGCCACAGAAGTTCCCCACTAAAAGAATACAGGGTGTAAATAACATGTCGTGTGAGGATCACCTCAAAGCCCTGTCCCTGTACTCAGGTCTCCTATCCTCTGCTGAGGGGCACTCTACGTCTAACCTGCAAGAAATTCTCTGATCCAGCCCTAATAGATCTACTACACATTCCCAAAACAAACAACAGTAGAATTACCCAATCTAAGGATCTAAACATCACCTGTGACATAAACAAAACACGTTGGAAGGACAGGTATGTATCTCACAGATTACCCCTTCTCCAGAACAGACTCCTCATTCATGTGAAGCAGAGCTCTTCCATAAGCCATTTCAAATACAATTGGATCAATCGCAAATTCACTCCTGGCTTGTCGCATGTGCCCCTTATGGACATGGGCAACTTGTAGATTCCGTATGGCACAGACATATGCAAAAGGCATTCTAGTCCATGAATATTGATAATTGAGAACAATTTGGCATGAATAGATACTATGTACCATATAAATATATATATATATATATATATATATATATATATATATATATTTTTCTATTAAACTGTAACAAACTGCTTGCTATAAATGTAGCAAGCAGTTGCTACAGTTTATACCCTATACACTCATTTTTTAGTTTAAAAAATAAATTATTTTTTTCCTTTTTAACTGTAGCAAACTGCTTGCTGCAATGCAGCAAACTGTTGCTGCAGTTTAGACCACACATAGTGTGCTACAACACTCAATGCCAGCCCATTTTCTGCCCTCTCCTCATCTTGATTCAGATTAGATTTTCAGATTAAAATTTTTGTCTAGAGATCACAAACTACAGTAGATGGTTAGAGTTCAGGGACTTTAAATTATGATCTCTGTATGCTTAACTTTATACTATGAGACCACCATGTGGGTACCTGTTTAATTAGCATTAAGTTATACAGCAGTATTAGGTACGTATGATCTTCTTCTTCTTTCAGCTGCTCCTGTTAGGGGTCGCCACAGCAGATCAACTGTTTCCATTTCTTCCTGTCCTCTGCATCTTGCTCTGTCACACCAACTACCTGCAAGTCCTCTCTCACCACATCCATAAACCTTATCTTAGGCCTCCTTCTTTTCCTGTTACCTGGCAGCTTCATCCTTAGCATATTTTTCCCAATATACTCTGCATCCCTCCTCAGCACATGTCCAAACCAATGTAATCTTGCCTCTCTGGCTTTGTCTTCAAACCTTCCAACCTGGGCTGGCCCTCTAATATATTTATTCCTAATCCTGTCCATCCTTGTCACACCCAGTGCAAATCTTAACATCTTCAACTCTGCCATGTCAAGCTCTGACTCCTGCCTTTTTGTCAATTCCACTGTCTCTAACCCATATAACATAGCTGGTCTCACTACCCTCTTACAGACCTTCCCTTTCACTCTTACTGGTACTCGTCTGTCAGAAATCACTCCTGACACTCTTCTCCACCCATTCCACCCTGCCTGTACTCTCTTCTTCACCTCTCTTCCACACTCACCATTATGCTGAACTATTGATCCCAAGTACTTAAACTCATTCACCTTCACCACCTCTACTCCCTGCATCCTCACCATTCCTGTATTCCCCCTCTCATTCACACACATATATTCTGTCTCAGTCCTGCTGACCTTCATTCCTCTTCTCACTAGAGCATATCTCCATCTCTCCAGGGTCTCCTCCACCTGTTCTCTACTCTCACTGCAGATCACAATGTCATCTGCAAACATCATAGTCCACGGGGACTCCTGTCTGATCTCGTCTGTCAACCTGTCCACCACCATTGCAAATAAGAAAGAGCTCAGAGCTGATCCTTGATGTAATCCCACCTCTACCTTAAACGCAGGCGTCACTCTCACCGCAGACCTCACTGCTGTCACACTACCCTTGTACATATCCTGTACCACTCTTACATACTTCTCTGATACTCCCGACTTCATCATACAATACCACAACTCCTCTCTAGGCACCCTGTCATATGCTTTCTCTAAAGCCACAAAGACACAATGCAACTCCTTCTGACCTTCTCTGTACTTCTCCATCAACACTCTCAGAGCAGACCGCATCTGTAGTGCTCTTTCCTGGCATGAAACCATGCAGCTGATCACTAATCACCACCTCCCTTCTTAACCTAGCTTCCACTACTCTTTCCCATAACTTCATGCTGTGACTGATCAGTTTAATCCCTCTGTAGTTACTACAGCTCTGCACATCACCGTTATTCTTAAAAATCGGTACCAAAACACTTTTCCTCCATTCATAATCATGAGGTATAGCCATGACACATTTACTCAGATGTCTGCATGCGCAAACCAACTTTAAAATTCTCAAAGCTGATTTAACATGTGGAGATATGTTGCCTTGTTTAGACTCCAGTCCAAGGTTGCTCCATTGAAAGATGTTTGTAAAGAGCTCTAAGATCTCACAGAGATCCGCTGTTAAGCAATGCACTCAACATTTGGCACTTGAGAAGAAAAGATTCACTAAGCCTGTGTCAAAAGATAGAAAACTTATTATTCACTGGTTGCAGATAAGGCAAATGGATCTTCCTCCAACACAAGAGTGACCCATAGATAGAACTGTTACATATTTCACTTTCATGTTCTGCAGTGTTCTGTGTAGCATCTGTCCACCTATGCTTATGAGTCACAACTGATACAATTAGTGCTACCATGTCTAGCTGCTGCTTTCATAAAGTTTACTAGACAAGGGGAGAAAAGTAGATCTTCTATATCAAAGATATGCATGCCTAAGTACCTATGGACCCATGGACAGTTTTGAAGTTGTCAATCTGTCTACCACATGTCTGAAACGTGAGAGGAAAACAAGTAGCATACCAATCGTGTATAAATGGTAAATTCCACCAACCTTAAATGGAATTTTTTTTTAGTTTTATGTTTTATTGTCAAGGTTAGTTTCACTAGTCCTGTTGCCTATTTTCAGAGGAGGCCTAAGATGGAATTCATACTGACTAGGAGAGATTAGGCCATGGGACTTGGGAGATTCCCCAATTCTTTTCAATGTTATAGAAGTTGGGGGAATAATGGATGTGATACCAAACATGGTAGAGATGTAAATGCTACCGGAGTAGCTGCTTTATAAATGAAACTGATACTGTGGAAATATATTGACTGGGGTCTTGGCTAGGGATACATTGGTCTGAATTATGGATCAGAACGTATTGTTGTCTTGGGGAGATGCGGGTGAACACTGTCAACAGGAGATCCATGAATAAAGCTGGTCAAGTCCTTCAATAATTATAGTTATGACAATATTATTCCTGGGTTAATTCAGAGATATGATTTTACTTGTAAAAAATCTATTGCCAGACAGCTTACTCTTACAGCAATTCGTGCTTACAGTTCTAATCATTTTGATCTTTCAGTATGGCCATTTTATTTCAATCCTCATTCTTTTGGAAACAAAACTACTATAATTTCTAATTTAGATTTAATTACTGTTAATGACTTAGCTTTTGTTAGTGAAACTTGGGTTAATGAATACTCCAGTCTCATTCTTTCTGTGCTAAATCCCTGGAAATAAGATTTTTCATAATTTTAGATCTAATCACTCAGGGTGTGGTGTAGTTATTATTTATCATGATAATTTAAAATGTAGCTACTTTTGACTTGCCCTTGGTCATGGTTCTTCTTTCAGTGCCTTGTTATTTATCATCCTCCCAGTAATTATAGACCATTCCTACAGAATTGATAATTTTTTCTATCTCGTGTTTTAACTTACTCATATTAGTTAATAGCAAGTGATTTTAATATTAGATTAGCAGTGGCATTTGTTAAAGATTTTTTTTCCATTATGAATGATTTTACTTTTATATGGGATATTAAATCTTCTGCTTATTTTCAGAGACATATTTTAGCTTGTTTTTCAGTTCAATGTGCCTATTTGTAATTTGGATATTATTCTAGACACTTGTTCTGCTCACTGTTCTGTTACATTGACTCTTAATTCCCCACTTCATCATTCTTCTGAGTTTTCCCACATTTCCTGTATTAAAACGTTGGCATTTTCTTTTGATTCATTTGTTTCTGTTATATATTCAGTCCTGCTAACTGTTCCTACTGATGTTGATGAACTTTTTAATACATATAAACATTGTTGACACATTCACTCAAGTCCTCCCTCTTCAGATGCACCCAGTTAATTTGGTTCCATGAGAACTATGATTTAATTATGCTCTTCCATTTTTAAGCACAACTACTCATAGGCATGAGTGTAGATGGCATTGAACTGATATGTTAGAGGACAAACCTGCTCTTGACAACCATGTTGCTCACTACCACTCTGAAGTTCATCAGTCTAAATCTGTTTATCTTTCTCAATGTGTTGCTAAGGTGGCCAGTCATCCAGATACTTTATTTAAATTAGTGCTTTATCTTTCTAATCCAAGCTGTCTTGACACCAGACATTTTTTCCACTGAGAAATGTGAATTGGCTGCTAATTACTTTTCTACTAAAATTGCTCTTATTAAATCTTCTCTACCTACTTCGGCCTTTCTCTTTCCTAAAGCAGGGCAGGGCAGGGCTTGTCTTGACATTTAGTTTGGAAAGATTTTGCCATTTCTCTCCTCCCTGGCCTGTACATTGTGATCTCCAGCTTGTGTAATACTTAGTACCTACTCCATCGATCCATGTACATCTCAATTGGTGATGGCATCCCTTGAGGACATTGCTCCACTTGTTTAAGAGATCATCACACCTCTATTAGGCCTAGAGCATTCCCCTCTCATTTGATGACCCAGTCCTTAAGAATGATAGTCTGAATTCTGATGATCTCAGTAACCATTATTGTATCTTGAATCTCACATTTTTGGGAAAGAATATTGAGAAAGGACTTTATATTCAGTAGGGGTATTTTTTGAAAAGTAAGACTATTGTAGAGCTGTTCCACTCTGGATTTCGGGCTAGACACAGTGCTGAGGCAGCTCTTACCAAAGAACTTAATTTTGTTTCTTAGTTGTGGGGTCTTGTGTGATTTTTGATGATGGGATGAAACTTAAGGGCCATATTTCATTTGTTGACAAATCCTCTTGTCTTCACTTTCTGAATAACATCATTATCCATCACCTTATTCCTCCCAATGGCCTTCCTACTGTGAGTAGCGCTTTGATATCTTCACATTTAGACTGCAGTAATTCTTTACTTCCTTTGCATTCCAAAGTCTTCAGATTGCATGTTTACAGCTACAGCAAATCTCTGCCACTTACACTACAAGGCATAATTATTATATTACCCATTTAACAAAGTTTACATTGGCTCCCAGTAGGACATCAAACAAGCAGCAAGATCCTTATTATTGTTTACCTTTCACTTCATTACCTCTGTCCTCTTTATTTCAAGGACCTTTACGTGTTTACAGCATTGTCCACATCGTTTTAGTTCATGAAATCTTGTTATTCTGCTGTACAATTTAGATTCTTCTGGTTGTCATTCTTTCAGCTAACAAGGCCTATGACTAACTAATCTTCTTCCTATTCACCTTTGTTGTTTTACTACACTAGCGGGTTTTGAGATTGTGCTTAAAACATATTTATTTCATTTAGATAATTCTTGAATGTTTTAGTGTTTTTATATTTTCTTGTTGCCTCATTTTATGTGATTTGTACAGTGCTTTATTTCAGGAAATTAAATAAACTTGAACTTGCACTCTTACTGTAAATTCAGAAGCCAGGGGTATGGACTAGAGCTGTGAATAGCCAGCTGTACAAAATAACTACAAAGTATTTTTGCAACTTAATAAGATAAGTGGAACGGCATTTTATCTATTTATTTATTTATTTATTTATTTGCTAACTAGGTAAGACTGCTGCACAGCCTGTCCATGTTCAGGGGCAGCCTAAGAGCACTGCTTGGTTAAGTGATTTGCTCAGTCACACAATAGGTAAATGAAGGTGTAGAAGTCAAATCCTGTACCCAGGAAGTAGTTGAATAACAGCTCACAGCTTTAGTCGACTGCACTAACTGACAGGAAGCAAAATGTTGCAGATCATGAAATGGCAGTTGTTATGGAGTTAGATGAAAAACAGGCAGATGATACTTACTAGTTCAAAGCCTTACCATGAAATCATCATTGTTTTGCTTGAAAAAATATGGAACCACTGGTACCTAAAGTGCAGGATGTAAGGTCCTTTTTGCTTTGTGTCTAGAGCTATTTTATGAATTAACTTTTGAATCACAAATTTTGTTGGAAAAGTTTATGGTATTCTGTGATTCCAAAAAAAGTGTTTCATGCACCTATGAAAAAATACTGGATGGATGCAGTTAAGATCTGATATACTGGAAGAAACACATTTATCTGAATATTGTAGTTTGACATGTCAGACTGTGCATTCTATAAAAAAAGAAATGGATAATAAAATGTATGGGCTAACAGTTGTGTCTATAAAATGTGAGATTCCACCTACTGTTATTAGTATAAATACTAAAAAAAAATGTGATTTTGTATTCAGATGTTCGTGTTAGTGAACAATAGTAAAGAGTAACCTGGACCAGAATACGGGAAATCAGAAATTCACCCCAGGTTTGGCAACTATGTGGATCAGCAGAGGCAATCATTAAACCATTCCCTAGCTAACATACATCGTTTAGGATAACCACTAAGGCAGAATAACTTGTGGGATATATGTGGGTTATATGGCAAGGCTTATAAAGGTCTTAGAGGCCATTAGCCTAGTATACACCTGTAAGCCTATGAACATATAAATGTGATAAAAAGCAATGTCTTCAGTAGGTTGAAAAGGATTGTATGAAAAAGAAAACTACTTTAGTATATATTAAATGTCCAAGAAAATGTGATTTATAGTCTAAGTATGAGCAAAATAATTTAGATCAAAAATGAGTAAATAACTGATGATGTACATGAAATGATTGTACAGTTGAGATAGCTGAACAAGACTAAAATGATACTGTATTACCTGATGTGACATAAAAAAGACAGAAGCTGATTCAGGCATTATAATGTCAAAATTAGTAACACACTGACACTTCACACAGTAAGGAAGGGGAATGGAATGACAGCATGTTCTTTCACAGAAACAGAAGGGAGTAATTTATACGAAAAGAAGAAAATTCAAAGTTGTGCTTGACAGCAAAGCATAATAAGGCAAAAGCTAATATTTTATTGTAGTTTGCCAAAGCAAACTAAGAGGGAAAAGTAGCCAACCAGGTGAAAGATAACAATAGCAACTGCTGGCTGATGACTTCAGTTCTGACTTCTCCCCGATCACCTCCTACCACACCCAAAGAAATGCCCGCGGGCATCCTCCTACAGGTCATTACTAGGAAACAAGTCATTACTCACTCGCTGAAGCCAAAAATACAGCCTCCATAGGTCCCAACAACAACTCCAGGATATATCTTAAATACATTAAATAAGGATATGTCAGAGCCAATTGAAACACTCTTTAACCACAGGCTTTGAATGGGCTTTGTCCCAGAGGAGTGGAGGACTACAACAGTCTTCCCTTTGCATCAGGGGGGCCCATCAACTGACTCAGGGAACTATAGCCCAATAAGCTTGACCAGTCTTATCTGCAAGGCCATGGAGAGAATTATTATGGACCTGATGAATAATGACATAGGAAATCTCCCAACACTGGAGCACACCCTATTTGGCTTTGTCAAAGGGAGGTCTTGCCTGGTTAAGCTGGTGAACTTCTTTAATGAGATAACCAGGGCCATGGATGAGGATAAAATGGTACAAACCACTTATGTAGACCTGGCTAAAGCTATTGACACGATCCCACACTCAGGGGTCACTGATAAGCTTACTGCATTAGGCATAAACTCCTACATTAGCAGGCGGATAGCAAACTGACTCAGTGACAAGACACATGCTTTCTGGATAGGCAAATCTACTTCCGATAATAAATATGTTACTAGCTGTGTCCCACAGGGCTCAGTGTTGGGACCTCTCCTGTTTGGTATATATTTCTATGAAGTGAAGGCCAATGCTGGGGGCTTATGGCTTACCAACTTCACCAACGACTGTAAGCTGGGAGCAATCACTGAATCTCCAAATTATGTTGACTTCCTGCAAACAGGCTTAAAAATGACAGATGATCCAGTGCCAAAACCATGGTCTGAAACTAAATGCTAAAAAATGTGTGATCATACCCTTTGAGATATATATATATATATATATATATATATATATATATATATATATATATATATATATATATATATATATATATATATATAGATATAAATCAGATATCCCTGAAAATTATAATATTGATAGCACACCCTTAAAAGTAGACCCAGTGGTGAGGGACCAACCTAGGAACACAGATATATAGTAACTTAAACTTTGACAACCGGGTAGCTACAGTAATGAGGACAGCCTTCTGTGTGGCTCAACTTATAAGTAAAGCATGGCATCAAGGTCAAAGGAAGTCATAGTGCCATTACCCTTGGCCCTCATCAGACCTGTCATTGAGTGCAATGCTCCCTTCTACATGTACGTAAATCAGGCACTTAAACCATTTGGAGTGGCCCAAGAGGTATAAGACCCATGTTATGTGGACTAACTAAATGCCCTGTCCCTTTACTCTGTCTGATATTGTTTATTGAGAGATGACTTATGCCTGACCTACAAGGCATTCTGTGATCCTGACCTGATGTAAATGTTGCATATTTGTAACAAAAATTATACAAGGGTTACAAGATCCATGCACCTGAACCTTATTTGTGATGCTAACAGAACAACTTGCTGGGAAGAAAGATTCATATTGCAAAGGCTACCTCTGCTATGGAATAAACTTATTAAACAAAGCCTATTCCTCACAGTTTTAAAAAAGAATTTGTATAAATGGATGGGGAACCATAAATTCACTCCCAGGGTACTGCCCATGTCCCTTATAGACAGAAGCAGTTTATAAAATGACTCAGGGCTCCATCACCAAAAGATCCACTACCTTGATAATATCCCATCACATATCTAGGGAATTAAGATATAATATTGTCATATCCTGGGTATTATTGACTAGGCTTGTAAAGACTCTTGCTCCATTAGTGTAGTAGTCACCTATGAACCTATCAACCTCTGAAACACTATAAACAATGAAGCCAGAAGACTAGTAGCCTTACAATTAATAGTCTTACATTAGTATTAAGAACTGAATGCAGACTTATTGTGTCTACTGCATATTTATTTTTTGACAAGTAAATAGAGAACTCTGACATATTATGGGGATACAAAATGTTGTTGTCTTTTGCATTAGAAACTTTTTGAACTATAGAAATGGTGTGTGGGAATACAGATTTTCAAATAATGGATGCTATAATGAGAAAGCTGGAATGTTTATAGATTTTAGATATGAGGACAACCCAGACTATTTAAATTAATAATTCTTTATGCTTACACAAACACAAATGAAATAACAAAACTATTCAAGGATAACATTTAAGTCAAGATAAAATTATTGTAGCAGGGAATTTTAATTGTAATATATGAAATACAGTAAGAGTTCTGCCAGAGGATGTGAAAAAAATATAAAGACATAATTTTGTGTAGGGAATTTAATTATGAGGTAAGTAGATATTTTATGTTAGATGAGAATGTAAGACTAATTTGATTTTTCATGTATTCAAGTATGATGAACAAAGTCTGCAGAGAGTAAACTCAGCGGAATTTTCTGTATTTTGCTATATAGGAAGTATTTTAAAAATATTTGCATTTTTACAGAAGGAAATAGAATTAAGAGGTTTACTGGAATGTGTACTGAAAATGGGACAACAACAGTGTTTATTATAGTAAACTCAGAGAGATGCAACCTTTCTGATGTAATTGGGAATTGATGATTAGGTTATAACTGAAAATACAAAAATGTATTTTAGATGCAGAAGCAGATTGGTATAATAAAAAAGTTAAGAATATTCAAAATTGATTACTGACTGCAAGGATTAGAACAGAAATTCATTAATATGTTGGAAAAGGGAAGTGAATTGTATTGAGTAGAAAGAAGGAAAAAATAAAGTTCTGTTGTATATGAAAATATTCCTTATGGGGAAAAAAGGAACAGGTTACCACACTGTTAGGGAAAAGTGTTAGAAAGAAAATGGATATGTTAATGAGTAGTGAAAAGAAAATTGTTTGTGGTCAAGAAAGGCCAATAGTGGTATTGGGGTATATGAAGGCAGCATGTAGTAAATATGCAGATAAAATTGAATATAACTGTGGTGTTAAAATATAGATGGGGTTATATGCAATATTTAGAAAAAAGAAGTGACAACAAAAGAACTGGGATATAGTTTAAAAGAAGAGTAGACACTGTGTAAGAATTAGATTGCATAAATTATTCATTTTATAAAAAAAAAGAGTGTGAGTAAGAAGATATAGTTTATACAATAATTAAATAATTTGTTATATAGAGGAATAGAACATACAAAGCTGTTTGAAGGGTAACATGATTCCTTTGGAAAAATATTAATAAAAAATAATGCAAAATTGTAGAGCTATCATTAAACAATGTGGGTTATAAAATAGTTGTGAAAGTTTTATAAAGAAAATTTGAATAAGAAATAGCAAATGTGATGTTGGCGGTATATTGTCTGAGACATAAGATTGCTGTGGAAATGTTAATACTCATAAAAGAGCTGACAGAAAGTATTATAAAAGTAACCTGAGTGAAGGTTGGTTGTAATGTAGTGAAAATTTATGACAATGTTCAATGTGGATCATATGTAAATGTGGAAAGTTTTGAGAGATTGTGACATAAGTGAAAGAATTATAGCTTTTCTACAGTCAGTTTATGAAAAATATCAGAAAATTGCTAAATGGGAGGTTGAGTGAGGTGATTCTATTTAAAAATGTGTTAAGGCTGTCACATTCTGTTTGCTATGGTTATAGACACAGTAACAGGAAGTAGCACTGAAACTTTAATGTACGCTCAGTTGGAATGCTAGTCATGAATAGTAATTCTATTAGCATTGTTATTCACAGAAGATGTGATAATATTGTCTAAGAACAAATTATTACTGGAGGAAGTGATTAAAGAAATGGAAAACAATTTGGACTACATAGTGATGAAAGTGAAAAAAGAAAAAAAAAGTAATGCTTTGGAGAAAATTAAAATTGGTAGGCTATATTTTTTTCAGTCCAAAACAGAGGTATTAGGTGTAAGGTTTGGGAAGCAGGAAGCAGTGGACACACAACTGGCAGAAGTGTTGAATGAGTTGAAAATTAACTTGATTATGGGGGATGTTTGGGATGACTTTCATAAAGACAAGAAGCAATGAATGAAGTCACAGCACAATTCCACAAAAAGTACGTTTATTCACCACAAACAATACGTTAAGCATGTTTGTTCAAGTGTATACTGAACTTCATCAGAATAATTCAAGTCTCAACTTGGTAGTTATACAATTTCAAAAAATCACATGACCAACTAGAACTGAACACTTAAAGACACAGAGATTTAAAATACAAATTCAGATGACCCCCCCACACACACACACACGCACATGCATCTCTAAATATCATAATATTTCAATTTTAAAATGGGAGCTAATGAACAGCAATCCTGGTTGAACAGACAGTAATATTAGGATTATGAAGCCTGACAAGGACACATCTTTTAAACAATTATAGAAAGGGGTAACACCCATAGTTTGAAAAACTCACGCAAGAAAACTGCCACATATGTCTGGGAGTTGTAGCCAATGCAAACACAAACTTTGCAAGGAGCATGCGGTCATAGCCAACAGAAAATATGGATGCAACCAATATTTTAATTGCAATTCTTGTAATGTAGTATATGCAGCCTAGTTTTTACATAGGAAAGAGTTCAAGAAGACTAAGAGATTGAGTATATGAACATTTTTTCAGATATAAAGAATAAAAAACTTACCAATGCATTGTATAGGCATATCAGTATTAATCAGGGACATGATTTTAAGTTTTATGTTTTAGATTATGTTAAGTTTGATGAACAAGGTAAAACTACTGCAGTATATTTAAATTATAAGAAAGTTTTATGGCAGATTAAGTTGAACGCAACTGTTCAACCAGGATTAAATGAGTACTGATCATTAGCTCCCATTTTAAAATTAAAATATTATGATATTCAGAGATGCGTGTGGGAGGGGGTGGGGTCATCTGAATTTGTAGTTTAAATCTCTGTGTCCTTAAGTGTTCAGTTCTTGCTGGTCATGTGATTTTTTGAAATTATATAACTACCAAGTTGAGATTGATTTAATTGTCCTGGTGAAGTTCAGTATACACTTGAACGAAAGTCTTTAACGTATTGGTTGTGGTGAATAAATTTACTTTTTGTGGAATTGTGCTGTGACTTCATTCATTGCTTCTTGGCTTGCTGTGGTTACTGGTTTGGAACTTGTTTGGATTATGACTTTCATAAAGATTGCTTATCTAAGAAGTTTTTATTTGCTTTCAGTGGGAAATGAGAAAGAAATTAGGGATGAAATTCTGTAAGGAGAGAGTCATGTTGTATAGTTCTAAATTGAAATGATAAACATAGATAGGTAAACTTGACAGTTATTTTTAACTTTCTTAAAAATATATTGGGAGCTAAAACTTAACAGCAAAGTCATACTTCAGAAGGTCAATGTTGTATTAATAGAATGAGATGTTTCAGAAAAGTGTGAAGGTATGGGAAAGGATGTCTGGTAATGAAAGGACAAGTGGAGAAGAATATTAATGAAGAAAATGCTTCCATTAATTTTGGATACAAACAGAACACCAGAATAAAGAAAAATGGTTCTGAAAAATTATTATATCTTTTATCTATTGAAAGATTTAGTTATAGAGATTTAGATGACTCTAAAGTAAGGGGAAAAAAGATTTTACAAAGTATGCCAGTGTTAGTATTTCTTGTGGTTGGCTTTGTTTAACAATTTGCATATTAATGCATCAGTGTTATTGTAGAGATTAGAGGAAAGGTCATGCAATATGTGTGTGTGGGGTGAAGGGAACAAGTAAACAACTGAAGCTTTTTTTTGGCAATGCATAATGATAAAACAATGGTAGCAAATAATAATAAGACATTTAGAAGGGTATTTGACATTTGTGAATATGAATACGCTACTGATGGATGGTCAATATGACATAAACAATATTAATATTTGTGAGCAGATAGACCAAGTAGTATTTACAAGTGTGTAGTTTATTTTGAAAAGGCAGACATTTAGAAGTTTTTATTAATAAAAAAGTGTGATATGTGTGAAGTATTGAATAAATCAAAGAAATTGATGTGCAAGAGCTAGAAATGGTGGGGGTGGATAGTTATGTAAGAGGTATGTTTGATATATTATGATGTGAAAGTGAATGTATAAAAGGAAATGATGTATATATAAATATGAGAAAATCTAAAATACATAAATAAAGTACCCCGACTCTTTGTTTTAAATTTCATGGGATATTTTCCATTTTGCATTCACATAAGCTACCACTATCTTAGGCAGATGGGACCTCATTTTACCACGTCATCCAAAGAAAGCTAACTTGGCAGTGAACCCCCTCACCCCCATGATGCACTGCAGTGTCAGTATTGGAAATTAATCTGACTGCCTGCGGTGAGAAAACAACCCACAGCTTTCTTATCTTCCTCCATCAAAATCAAGTTTGCTACTTGTTGAGCCACTAATGCTCTAATATAATCTGACTAAACATGCATCTAATTGTGTTTAATTCATAATGCTAGACAGTAAAGAAGCTGTGCTCGTTGAAAGGAAGTTTTTGATCAACAGTGCCTTTATATCAATAGGTAAATAACATTTTGAAAAAGCATTCACAAATTATTTAAAAATTGATACAGTTCAACCCCCTTGCTCTTCTCCCTTCCATCAAGTCAGCAAAAAGATAAGCGTTTATTTGTTAAAAACCTTTATGATTCCATTTCAAAACTCAGAGCTCATAGGCAGCCCAGTCTTATTGTGACTGTCCTGTCTTTACTGTCCACAGTCTTTCAGTAGATATGGTGGTATATAACCCCTTATTTAAACTTATACCATAGTACCTTCCTAATACTCTCTACCCTCCTAACCCTAGCCAGACTGTTAAACTTGTAAAAGATAGCTTAAATCCATCTGTCCATGCAGTAGAAATCATGTGTGATGTTTTCAGGATGTTAATCTCTTAGTAGTGATTAACAAAGAAAACTGCTGAAAGAGTATAGTGATTTTCTGTGCCATGCATCATATGACAAATTCCTGTCTCATACTATGCTGATCGACAAACCACGATGCTTTGCCAGAGATGGTCTGCACCTGTCACCCCTGGGATTCAGGTTACTGGCTAAAACTCTTGCCACCCCTATAGTGCCTTTTTTAGGCAAGGTTCAAAGGATAAAACCACCACTGTAACAGATACAAGCATGCAAAATCTGAAGGTAATGCTACTCAGTGCTAGAAGTCTAAACCTCAAAATGCACTCTCTCGAGGCACTCCTAAAAATGGAGAACATCGATATCTGTGCAGTAACTGAGACCTGGTTTAAGTCTCCAGAGAGCACCCCTGCAATACCAGGCTACAATTCTTACCACACGTTTTGGCCACAAAACCAAGACCGAAACACTAAAGGTGGAGGAGTGTCCATGTTCACCAAGGATATTCACACCTCCAGGCTAGTTACCCAACACAATGCATCTGAAATTCTCCAAGTGCAACTAACACTAGGTAAGACTGCAGTCCAAATTGTAACTTGCTACAGATCCCCCACCATGCCCCAAGATTCTCACTACACCTTTCTAAACATATTGGAAAATATTAAGATACAACCAAACACCCTAATACTGGGTGATTTCAACTACCCTGCCATTAATTGGGAAAACTACTCTGGTACCAACTTCTTTTCCCAATGGTTCTTGGAGTTCATAAATTCCAACGCCCTGGATCAACTAATCCATTGTCCCACCAGGGGCTTCAATATCCTAGACCTGGTTATTACCAACATGGGAGATAGATGCTCCACACCAGTGGTCAACCCCTCATTGGTCAGGTCTGACCATAAGCAAATCAACCTTGACATCCACATCCCACCCCCATCCCCCCAGTAAGGAAACCTCCCTAAAAAACTTCTCCAAAGCCAACTTCATGCTACTGAAGTCAGAAGTGACAAACTTCACAACACCCATGCCAATGGGATCTGAAAGTTCGACTGCAGAATCCTACATTAAGGCACTGTACGAGCACATGCACTCGTGCATGAATCGTGCCATCCCAAATAGAACCAAGATGCTCTTCTCTAAAAAAAGGAAGCCAATCTGGTGGTCCCCTGCTATAAACAAACTATACAACAGAAGGAAGAAACTGTTGCAGAAAAGAGGAAAATCCCAGGATGCAAAAAACTCCCTCACCAGCACAGTAAGAAGCTGAGATCCCTCATAAAATCCTCAAAAGCTAGTTACGAAAATAAAATTGCCAAAGATTCCAAAGACAACCACAAGGCATTCTATAGTTATGTCAAGAATCTAAATGGCAATGCTCAGATCTGCTCTGAGCTACAACAGAATGGCATTAAATATACTGATCCCAAGGATATTGCCAATATCCTGGCAGATCGATTTAGTGCCAACTTCACCCCCCTCTCACCCCTAAAGGGCCCATCTCAATACCAAAAGATTGCCAAATTCCGATAAGCACGGCCACACAGGTAGAAACCGCACTCTCCAAAGCTAAGAATACAGCATCCATGGGACCAGATGACATCCCAGGTTGGGTACTACATGAACTACAAAATGGCACCTCACCTAAGTGTCATGTTTAATCATAGCCTCACTTCAGGCTTTGTGCCCACTGAGTGGTGCACAGCTACAGTTATCCCGCTCCACAAGGGAGGATCCGCCTTGGCTCCCGGGAACTACCGTCCCATCAGTCTGACAAGCCTGATCTGCAAGGGCATGGAACGCATTATCATGGAACTTATAAACAAAGACATTGGCAACCTTCAAACACTGGACCCACCCAGTTTGGGTTTGTGAAGGGCCAATCTTGTCTCCTGAATCTGACTGACTTCTTCGAATCAGTCTCCAGAGCTAATGGGCGAGGTAAGGCGGTCCACACAGCCTATGTGGACCTCGCCAAGGCCTTTGACACCATTCCCCACTCTGGAATCATAGATAAACTTACTAAGCTGGGCATAAATCCCTATGTCACTCGATGGGTTGCCAACTGGCTTACTGACAGAACCCAGACTGTAAAAGTAGCTGACTCCAAATCCAGCTCCAGACAAGTGACAAGTGGAGTACCTCAGGGTTCAGTCCTGGGACCACTCTTGTTTGGCATCTACTTCTCTGAAGTACAGGCCAACACTAAGGGACTCTGGCTAACAAAGTTTGCAGATGACTGCAAACTGGGAGCCATTATTGAATCCCCAAATGATGTGGATATTCTACAAAAGGGCCTTACAGAAACAGATGCCTGGTGCCAGAGCCATGGGCTCAAGCTTAATGCCAAGAAATGTATAGTTATCCCCTTTGGAAAAAAACATGTACCCATGAATTACCACATAGGTGTCAGGACACTAAACATCGAAAGTGTGATGAGAGACTTAGGGACACAGGTGGACAGTGGTCTCACTTTCAATAACCACATCGCCACAACAGTCAAGAAATCCTTCTATGTGGCACACCTCATCACTAAGGGCTTTTCATCCAGAAAAAAGGAGGTTATTGTCCCACTGTACTCATCCTTCATTAGACCCATTATAGAGTATAATGCCCCGTTTGGTATGTACCTCACAAGACATCTGCAACAGCTGGAAAGGCCACAGAAATACCTCACAAAAAGAATCACAGGCCTAAAGCAGATGCCATATGCTGACCATCTAAAAAAACTCCAGCTATACTCTGTGGTATATCGTCTGCTCAGAGGTGATCTCTGCTTAACATACAAGGCCATGTCAAACCCTGAGCTGTTGGACATGCTCCACTTAAAGAAATCCCAATCCCTCAGAGCCACATGCTCCAGGGATCTAAACCTTATCATCACAATGAACAAAACATGCTGGAGGGATAGGTTCCTGACCCAGAGACTCCCCATACTCTGGAATAGACTGCCCATAAATGTCAAGCAGAGCGCTTCATTGGCCCTCTTCAAAAGGAACCTTGATGATTGGATGGGAGATAGGAAATTCACCCCGGGGATCATGTCAGTCGCCCTGCTAGACAGGGGCCCAGAGAAGTAAATATTGTGGGAAGAAATATCCAGGGAATTGTTATGGCTAGGCTTGCATAGGCCTTAGAGCCGATAGCCTAGTACCAACCTATGAACCTACGATACTTACTTTTAAATAAGGGCCTTATTAGACCCTATGTTGAGTTTGGTATGTACCTGACCAGACACATGCAAGAGTAGGAACTTCCGCAAAGGTTCCATACCAGGATAATCCAGGGTATAAACACATTGTTCTGTACAAATCACCTTAAAGCCTTATCTCTATACTTGGTCTCCCACTGATTACTGAGAGGTGATCTATGCCTGGCATACAAGATATTCAGGATATTGTCAGATCCAGCTTTGATGGACTTTTTGCAAATCTGCAAAATGAACAGCATCAGAACCACTAGAACCAAGGATTTAAATTTTGCTTGTGGCATAAATAAGACACATTGGCAAGACAGAGATATGTGCCTCAGAGGAACGCAGGCTCTGGAAAAGGCTTCCCATCCATGTGAAGCAGAGCCTATCTCTAACCCTATTTAAGTGTAACCTTGATCAATGGATAGGAACTTGGAAATTCACCCTAGGTCTGGTCCCTGTGTCTCTGATAGACAGAGGCAGACAGTAATGCCCAATCTTGCATACACCTCTCCCATATAACCTCTAGAAATGTCAAAGCTATTATACCCCCTAATAAACGTCTATGATACATAAGGACACAGTTGGAGTGGGTTACACAGCTAAGCTTATAAAGGCTGTGGTGGTCAGTAACCTAGGATATGCTTATGATTGGTGAGACCCTCATGATCACTGAAAGGTGAAAAATGAAAATGAAGAAACTAAAACATGCTATAAGCAACTCGGAATACAAATTGGCACCCATGTAATATTATAAGACATGAAAGATAGCTCTGGAATGAGGTTAACTATCATAGCATGCAGAGCTGACCTTTAAAGCAGGATAAAGAAAACATTGTATGCAACACTGTTAACTGTTTGAAGGAGCATTGTCCTGATTAGCATCTCACCGATATGGTTTTATTCAATTTTCAGGCACCTGCCTGGTCCTAGAAAAATAAAGACGCATTTCTGAGTGCATAGGAATAGGATTCAGGAGACCGCCTCCCCTAGGCCATTGAAATGTGATCTCATCACCAACAACTGTGAAACAGTTAGACCATGAGTCCCAAGGGAAGAGTCATGCATCCATCTAGATGTACCTCTACACACTCCTTTGCAGTATGTGCATAGGCGGCTCTTTGTTGATGCTTCTTCAGCAAAGACTAAGGGTCTTCCATGTGGAACCAACAGAAAGGGTTTGTGAGATTTCATTTAAAAAGGGTATATCTTTCACTGTGGAATTCAGTTGTTAGATAGTGGAACAACAGGTCAGAGGGGATATAGAAGTTTATGCAAGGAATAAATCCTTAGGTTGTTTTGAGTAGTCATTTGGACAATGAAACTGGATGGCATTACATATCTAGCAACAAATCTCTTTGACGAAGAAAGGTTCTACATAAAATGTGGCTTTAAAGAGGTACCATAGCAAACTGCATGTATGATATCATAACAACCTCATACTGAACACTATAAGATATAACCTAAAAGATCACTTCGATACTATACCAAACTTCAAATACATAGACATTTGGCAGGCCCAACCCCCAAACTTTCAATTTCACATAACTAATCATTAGCATGATGAAATACCATACTACTCTGGGCCAAAAAAAGTGCTTCATGTCACCAGAAGGTAGATTAGCCATTGAAAAAGGATAACCAGAAGGTAGAATAGCAATAGGGAAGGGGTTCTCATACCACTAGTAGAATATGGCCTATCTATTTCTGCCAAATCCACAAAGAGAAATACTCTGTCTGCAAATGCTATCCATTCAAATCATTAGATTCATTATATAACCCCACTGCCACCACACACACACACACACACACAAAATCAAACACCGCGCGCACACACACACACACACACACACACACACACACACACACACACACACACACACACACACACACACACACACTGAACACCATTGCCAAGTTCTGTTTATAGCAAAATGCCTTCCCATAAGTAAAAGATGCATACTCCTCCTAGGTTGCCTAATCAAGAAAATGCTATACAAAGACTCTTTTGTTTTCTTCTCCATACAAATCAAAGAATCACAATGTACAGCCTTTAGTCACAATCCTCTGTCTCCCTCTCCACTCCACTGAAAAGACTCCACTCTTCTGACCATAGCTTCTTAGCAGTGTCAAGTCTGACATGGAACTTGCTTTCTGCACATCAGAGGCATCACCTCCTAACCTAATTTTAGACATCATTTCAAGAACTGTTTACACACGTGAGCTGCTTGTTCCTTGTAAGTGCTTTTCTCCACAAGGCATTGCTTAATTGCATTGCACTCATACTGCCCCTCCCCTACATTCACATCATAACTTAACACTAATATGTTCATGCTACATTAAGCTATATAGCTCTTCTGTCTGAATCATGTAGTGTTCTCCAAACACTGTCTCCCAATCCTATTCTCCATCACTTCCCTACCCTCATAGCACCCACTTCCCTCTATTTCATCTCACTTAGTGGTCTGTCAACTGTTCACCTCGTCATTCTTTCACTGTAGCCCAAATTAACTGGCAATAATTGAAAATAGAATTGTATAGACCTTGATTTTAGATAAAGTCCTACATTGTTTAACAGACCTTTACTATATTGTTATAACATTTTTGCATGCTGGTTTAATGTATTAGATGGACTCCCACTACACTGCACAGACCTTTATGATTTTATTATAATGTTTTGTACTCAGTACTGTATTTGCATTCTTAAACTGGGCCATAATCTACTTCTTGTCTACTTTTACTTTGCAGTCACTTTTCCTGGGTTGATCCTGAAAATGGTCTACCTGGATCAGTGCTCTGCCATGGTCAGCAAACAGTAAATAAAATAAAATAAACAACATTCTTTGAGGAAGTGACTCTCCACTGACTGAGGGACACTAGGTGCTTATATATGAAATTAAAACTTGTAACTTATCTCTTATACATTTGTGAAGCAATGACAAGCTGTTCCTCAACAGTCAGTTTGTGAAAACATCAAAAAGCTGTGAGTTAGGTTTATAAGAAAAAGATGGATTTTAAAAATACATGCACAATCGTCAGGCTCATGCTCACTCCTTCACTTACAGATCAGCATTATCATGTGTCGCGCTTTGATGATGCAAGCCAGTGTGCAGGATTTCAAAAAGACAGAACATACAGGAAGCAGCATATATGTATATGGGGGACATTAGAGCTTTTTTTTCAAAGTTATAGTACTTAATCTGTAAGAACTGCGGTGGTGGTGCTGCGGTAGAGTTGTCGCCTCACAGTAAGACGTTGTCCTGTTCGATTCTCAGCAAGAGCGTCTTCTGTGTGGAGACATGTGTGAATGGGCATACCTTCGTTGAAGGTTGTGAGTTAGGGATGGCAACTCGGCACGTAAAAATCTACTGCCAATCATTAGCGGACCGGAGTTCCGCTGTGGGGACCCCTAACCGGGAAAAGCCGAAAGACACAACAACAACATAGTACTTACTCTGTAAGAAGTTAAACTGTATATGAAGATTGCAATTAGTAGTTATAATGTAAAAAAGACATAGTCTTTAGTACAGGATGTGCTATGAGTTTGCAGAACTATAGATGTAAAACCTCTGTCCATATGTCTTGTACTCATGTTACTTATAATTCACTTTCTTTAACTAATGATCTACAGATTTACATGCGCATTGACCACTGTGCTTCTATGTTCAACCTGGTCAAAATATCAAATAATTTTAGGACTGCCACATTTCAGACTCGCTATGGCCTTCCACAGAACTATACCAGGCCTTCTCAGGGAATCTAGCCTCCCAGTTTGAGACATGCCACCTTAATACATCTGATATTACTGCTCATTCTTTTTAAGAGTAACAAGAAGGTTCTGTCAAACCTATCTATATATTTTTATTTGATTACTTCTGCCTCTCTTCCATTATTTCTATAAAAGTCTTATTAATACTTCTGAGAAACTTTCACTGGTATGTGTTACTATATAATAACTTTTAACCAAATATGGGAATAAGGTTTCCAATTACATTGTGATCTCTCAAGTAGTTCTCTTTAAATATTTTGAAGAATGGCCATACCCAACTCATTCACTCATTCAGCTTCATTCACAGAGAACAGATCAATAGACAGGTGTCAGCTCATCTAATAATATAATGAGCTAAAGTTTTTTACAATAGATGTAAGAGCTTCTGCTGTAAAAATGTATACCTGCACAAAGTACAAATTTGACTTTAATGTATGCTTTTTTTTTTTTTTTTTGCTCTTAGACAGTAGGTACTGAGCATGCTCATTCTAAATGATGCCAACAAAATACCTACAGACAATATTTATAGTTATATATATTTGTTACACTGTACAGCATCATTATGCATCTACCTTAAAAGAAATAACTGACTCTACATTATTTAAGAGGATAATTTCTCATCTCACTAAATCATAGACCTGTACTAGAAAACTGTTGTCTCAAGATCTGGACAAAATGTTGGAGTAGTCTAGGATCACTCATAAAACTGTTATCAAACTGGAGAGTTACTCTTTATTTTGGATGACTATGATTCTGTGTCATCTTAGAAATATTTAGGATGGCCTGATATTTCAAGGTAAACTTCATGACTGGTATTGCTTGATAACTGAAAAGGTTCATTGAAAAAAGGACAGGAAACTGCAACTTATAAATCTTAATTTTCTAATGCAAATTTGTCAGTTGCAGCTATATGATGGTCCATCTTATTGCTGTGAATATTGCAAATAATATAGGTCATTTGCATATATATTCCATGATAGAAGACATAGTGAGTTTGTGTGCGTGTGTGTGTGTGTGTTTGTGTGTGTGTGTGTGTGTGTGTGTGTGTGTGTGTGTTTGTGTTACACACTCACTGTTGAACAGTAACTTTGTGAAGTTGGATTTTGCCATTTTGGAACAAGTTTACAAGGGCCCCAGGGATGGGATGTGGGACAACAGGCTTAAATATACAGAACTGCTGTGGTAGTTGAAACCTAATGCCTACCAGCCATGAGGGTTAAATGTTAATATATCTATAATTTCAGTTTTGCAGTTGAAAGCATTAACAAAAAAAGGGGCTGTATTACTTTAAATACAAGGTATTTATTTAATAGAGGGAGGTTTATGTGCCCAATTAGGTTCTGATAAAGTTCCAGTATATTAAAAGGGAAGAAAGTGTTAAACTTTGGAAAAATAAACTTTGGTTGTTCTAACTTTTCTGATTCTCATTTGTCAGCCATTTGGCTTTATTATTGGTCCATCATCCATTTTGTTGGAGTGGAATGTGGTGGTTTCACTAAGTTTTGTTGTGTACGTGTTTGTGTGTATATGTGTCTGTGTATACACGTGCATGTCTATGAGTATGTGTGTGCATGTGATTACTACCTAGTGAATACTACATGCAGTTATTAAGATGCTCATCAAAGAGAAGCCATGTCATTGTGCCAGTCCCAGCAATGCAGTATCTGTACCATATGCCTATGAATAAAGAGTTAAGGCAGTTTATATGCAGAAGGATGGGGGCAGAACTGATTTAAATGCTGAGACAGATTCAGATTTATTGCAACATTTAAGACAAATGCATACATACACATGGGAACACATTCTGAATGTTGTTGACGTGTGGGGCACTGCAAAGAAGTTTTTTTTTCTCAGTGACAGTCATGGAATGGAAGTGAACCATTACTTGTCTGAGGATGCAGTCAGTTCATAAAGAACGAATTAGCTCCAAGAATGTATAAGAAATGTGGCATTTCTACTAAGAGATTTTATAGTACTGATAGCTGGGAACAATAATTTTTTCGTTAGACAGGAAATAAGCAGAACAAATAAGTCATGTGACTTATCTAGAAATGTTTTTTTCTCTAAATAAGCTATAGGATAAGAAGTAAGAATACAGTTTACAGAAACCAGGAAGTCGTAATAAGTCACAAATAAAATATATTCAGCATGAAAAGAAATGCAAAGTAACATGAAACAGTGTTGCCATATACTGTAAAAATTATAACTTGTTAACTGTAATAAGAGCATCAGTTCCCATAAAAAGGGTAATTGCTTTGGAGAGTAGATCTTTTACAGTAGATAAAATTAAAAAAATCAGGCAAAATCTTGTGTCTCATGGTCCTTTTCCCTGTCATTGTCAGATTATATAAATGTGACATTGTTTAATTCGGATTTAGAATTAATTTTTCACTATAAAGCAGAGTGATCCATCATGTCTTCTGGACATGGTAAAGTGGAATCGGAACATCAAATTTGTGTCTGCAGTGCTGCTCTGCTCGCTGTGCTGTTCTTGGAAATCTGGATCCTTTGCAGATGATTGTCCAATATCTCTTTGCCTTCAGGAATGAGAAAGTATGACTTAGTACCTATTGCTTGTTGTATCGTTGTGAATGGCTGCCCTGAATCTTCCATTCATGCCACTGTGTAATGTATAGGTTCATAGGTTGGTACTAGGCTATCGGCCCTATGGCCTATACAAACCTAGCCATAACAATTCCCTGGATATCTCTTCCCACAATATTTACTTCCCTGGACCCCTGTATAGCAGGGTGACTGACATGATCCCCGGGGTGAATTTCCTATCTCCCATCCAATTGTCAAGGTTCCTTTTGAAGAGGGCCAAAGAGGCACTCTACTTGACATGTATGGGCAGTCTATTCCAGAGTCTGGGGAGTCTCTGGGTCAGGAACCTATCCCTCCAGCATCGCCTCTGAGTAGACAATATGCGACAGAGTATAGCAGGAGTTTATTTAGATGGTCAGCACAGGGCATCTGCTTTAGGCCTGTGATTCTTTTAGTGAGGTATTTCTGCTGCCTTTCCAGTTGTTGCAGATGTCTTGAGAGGTACATACCAAACGGGACATTGTATTCTATAATGAATCTAATGAAGGATGAGTACAGTGGGACAATGACCTCCTTTTTTCTGGATGAAAAGCCCTTAGTGATGAGGTGTGCCACATAAAAGGATTTCCTGACTGTTGTGACAATGTGGTTATCGAAGGTGAGACCACTGTCCACCTGTGTCCCTAAATCTCTCATCATGCTTTCGGTGTTTACTGTACTGCCACCTATGTGGTAATTCATGGGTACATGTTTTTTCCCAAAGGGGATAACTATACATTTCTTGGCATTGAGCTTGAGCCCATGGCTCTGGCACCAAGCATCTGTTTCTGTAAGGCCCTTTTGTATTATATCCACATCATTTGGGGATTCAATAATGGCTCCCAGTTTGCAGTCATCTGCAAACTTTGTTAGCCAGAGTCCCTTAGTGTTGGCATGTATTTAGAGAAGTAGATGCCAAACAAGAGTGGTCCCAGGACTGAACCCTGAGGTACTCCACTTGTCTCGTGTCTGGAGTTGGATTTGGAGTCAGCTACTTTTACAGTGTGGTATTCTGTGCTGTGGCATTATAAAAAAGAATGCAGTAAATGGCAGCATTTTAACAGGCTTGTAAGGGCCCTCTGGAAAAATTCTCTGTCGAAAGCTGATGTGATTTTATTAACTGAGAATATCCTAAGAAAATCCTGTCACCTAACACACACACACATACAACACACACTGAAGGAGACACATGCACGTGTGGGCACCCACGCGCACACACACACACACACACACACACACACACACACACACACACACACACACACACACACACACACACACATGCATGTAGACACGTGAATGCCAGCATGCATGCATGCACACACACACACACAGATACAGATACAAACACACACACACACACACTGACATATACACACATACATGTGTACACACACACACACACACACACACACACACACACACACACACACACACACACACACACACACACACACAACTCCAAAAGTTATTTCCAGGTATACTACCTCCAGCCTGATGCCTCTTGCCCACAATAACAGAAAACACACAAATTATTGCAGTCCGTATAACAATACCTTGTTTGACCTTTAACTTGGGCTCACCTTCAAGGCCATGCTACAAATAACTGCATCCCACTCGATTACTTATAGGTATTGTAGGGGAGTTACTTGTTGCTTATTAAAAATATCTTTTTTTTGGGAGGGGTCTCCTGCTGTATTATCATCCTCTCAGATAATACTGAGTATCATTTCAAAAAAGGGGGAATAGAGCTCTTCCTGCGGATTTCTGCCATGAATTCAGGCGAGGCAAAAGGCAAGTCCTACATTTAGCAAGTTATCCATGCAATATTCATACTTTGTGGGATCAGGTTAGCTGCAGCCTAGTTATAGTCATCAATTATACGTATCTGACTGCAAATCAACAGTGAAAAGTAAAGTAGTGACGCGGGTATGTATGTGTGTGCATGTGTTTGCTTGCTGGGAGATAGGTTGTTATTTTACTGTAGTAAATGCTTTTAATATATGGGAAGATCCAAGCTACTCTTCTCTTATCTGCAGGAGGCTCAAGGCCTTTCTTTGATTTAAGGGGGAGCAACAATGCAGTCTGGAAACTTAAGTTACCAAATTAACTTCTGTAATGCAGCTATTTACACTTTATTTGCTCTTCAGACTACATCATTCATCAACTGATTGGTTTTCATACTGGTATACCTGAAACCATCCAGATCTCCTGTTTCTGTGCTGACATAATGTGATCCTCACTGTGGATGTGCTATGTGTGCATGGGTCTGGATCATGCTTAGCTGAACACAAAACAGTAAAGCCCTATCATTTGAGACAGTTGGGCAGACCACTGTCAACATCCCTCATTTATTAAAACAAAATCATCCGTTCACAGTACAAATGTCATCAGATTTCCAACACTAAAAAGAAGCTAGCGTTTTAAATAAAGCAGTGCATCTAGCTGTACAGTACAGTTTTACTCATACATGTCTGTTTTATAAATGGCTCAACCAGCTAGAATATACATACACCAGTTCACATAGGTTCATAGGTTCATACTAGGCTATCTGCCCTAGGGCATTTATAAGCCTAGCCAGAGGGTGTTTGGCTTTCGCCACACATTTTAAATTAATTGTGCTATGCCCTTTTTCAAGGTTTGTATACTGTGCCTCTGTCTAACAGTGACACAGAAGTGATACTCGGGGTAAACTTACGATCTCCCATCCACTTATCAAGATTCCTCTTGAAGAGAGTCAATGAGGGACTCTGCCTAACCTGGACTGGGATTTTATTCCAGAGTGAAGGGAGCCTCTGGGTTATGAATCTGTCCCTCCAGCATGTCCTATTTATTTCAGTGCTGAGGTTCAAGTCTCTCGAGCACATAGCTCAATGGGATTTGGATTTTCTGAGGTGCAGCATGTCCATTAATTCCGGGTTGGACATGGCTTTATACGTCAGGCACAGATCGCCTCTGAGCAGGTGGTATGCCACTGAGTAGAGCTGGAGTTTCTTTAACCGGGCAGCATATGGCATCTGTTTGAGCCCTTTGATCCTCTTGGTGAGGTACTTTTGGGGTCTTTCCAGTTAGTGCAGGTGTCTGGTAAGGTACATCCCAAAAGGGGCATTGTACTCAATTATGGGCCTGATGAGGGATGAGTAAAGAGGCATGATGACCTCCCCTGATCTAGATGTGAATCCCTTCATGATTAGGTAGGCTATATTAAATGTTTTTCTAACCACTTTGGCCACGTGGTTGTCAAATGAGAGATTGCTATCAACTTGGGTCCCCAGGTCCCTAATTACTTCTTCTGTACTTAATGGATTACCACCTATGTGGTAATTTGTAGGCACTTTGTTTTTGCCAAAGGGGATGACTATACACTTTTAGGCATTTAGCTTGAGGCCATGGCTCTGGCACCAGTTGCACATGCATATATATCTATATATATATATATATATATATATATATATATATATATATAGATATATATATATATATATATATATATATATATATATATATATATATATATATATATATATATATATATATATATATATATATATATATATATATATATATATATATATATATATATATATATATATATATATATATATATATATATTTATATATATATATATATATATATATATATATATATATATATATATATATATATATATATATATATATATTTATTTATTTATATATATATATATATATATTAATA